>NW_026615693.1:0-42593 GCF_000801105.2 Raphanus sativus
ATACCTTATTATTACGTATCTATTGAAAATATATAGCAAAATGAAAATTAATAAATATTAAAATATATAATATGAATAGTTAACTTAAATTTAAAATAAACAAAAAACATTGAAAAAATTCTAATAACATGTGAACAATATAAGAAAGATAAATAAATAAATAAACAGTTATATTTATTTTAAACTTAAATCACTAAATTGTAATAACTGTATGGGAATCACTGATAAATCTATTTCTATTTTAGTATGCATCCTCTTAAATATTGATTCATTACGCTTACAACAAAATGATGAATTAGTTCGCTAAAAGTTTCATATGGTTATTTTTTTTTTAATTGGAGCATCTCATTCATAATATATTCACCATTCATCTAAATATTTATGGATTAGAATACTTTAAATATGACAATTTAAGTTAAATTGTATTACATAATAGGTCACCATTGATTCAACTGATAGCGGTCTCAGGTTTTAGTGGTTTTTTGCGGGTTTCATAGAATTTTTAAATTACAAGTTTTTTTAAACAAAACCGGATTACATATAGAGTCACCAGTTTTCTGGTTTAACCGTGGGTCCGGGTCGGATTTTGGAATACAAAATATAACGCTGTAACATTTATTTAAATTTAATATATTAAACCTGTGAGGAATGAGTAGAATTATGGTTTGAATAACTGCATTCGTGTTAAAAAAAGTGTTAAAAAAAGAATGTATAATTGCATTCATAGTTATTCTCAAAATTTTATAACGCTTCAGGCGGGATGTAATGTGTTTTTTTTTGTTTGTTTGAGACATACTTCTTTTGTAAACACATTTTGTTTGTTTGTTGGGTTTGCTTGTGGATATATCGATTGTGTGGATATTCTTAGCGTTTGAAAATGTTGTTATCCAAGTGATTTAGTTTTTTATTTTATGTCAAATATTTATTCTCATATTATTTCAATTTAATTATTGTAACATATTCAATCCTGTCAAAGCTCATAGTAGTGTTCACATGTTACTAGCTTGTTATTATGTCTTCTGGTTGTTGCTGGGTGCACGCCTCTTTTAGCTCTTTTGTTTTTTAGCAATATAGGAGATTTTTAAGATTATTTAACAAAAAATTATATTTATATGTCCTAAACCCAAAACGTCAAACCAGCCCCTCCTAACAAGCTAGTATATAGTATTTCTTAGCAATATTGTAGTATGTTTTTTGATTTGACCATGTGATGGATTCGTGCTCGGAACCCCTCATTCACTTTAAGCGTTGTTATAGTTGCGACCTCTCTCTTTGTTATAGTGCATGTTTCTCTCATTTGTGGGCTTTAGATAATTTTATCTGGGGCTTCGTGTTGTCACATTTTTATATGTCCTAAGATGATCATTCACTTAACTAACAAGACAAGAAGAGGTCATCTTCTACTTTCGGAATGCTATGTCGTTATAGTTATATGCTTTTACATAGAAAGAGCACTAACCCATATGATAATCAGTAAAAAAATGTAAGCTAGTGGCAGAGCCTTACTCTAATAGCCTTAAAACTGGCCAATAAGGTTGCTTATTAATTCTAAAAGATTTGAGATACTTTCTAGCGTATTGGCCACCTCCGCTCAACTATTTGTTTATCTGATTCGCTCAATCACCAACCTGCACGTTTGGACTTCTATTTTTTCTTATGTATATTTTTTTCGCTGTACAATATAAAATTGCATGTCATGTAATTCATTGGCCTGTAATTTTGAAACATTAAAACATTTTAGGAGGTCACGTCAAGATGCGGAGAAATAACATTTATCGCAATATTTGTTTGATCCAAAAATGGTGTATTTGTAGAATCATAACAATAAAAGATTTAAGAATTGAATTCTTAAATCCTTGAGGCTTAGGAGAAATCAACAAAAAATCAAATGAGAAATTGAACATAAAAAGATTTTATTGATTAAAGGTTCATTACAAAGATGATTACAAGTGTAAAGTGAACCTTAAGATCTATAAAATCTCTATAAAAGTATGTTCAAAGTGTAAGAAGAGGAGAAGATCCTTTCTAATAAGGAAGTAGTTCCTTATTTATAGAAGCAAAATGTCTAGGGCTTCCCAGTAATATGGGTCTTGTTCATTGTCTAATGGGTCTTGTTGGAGGGTGTCAATCCCATACCCAACAGTAAGTCCCCCCAAGTTCGGAGAGAGAGATGAAACTGATCTCTGCGGATTTCACGAATAGGATTTATGAGACAATGAACTCATTACACACTCATGTCGTAGACGAATTGTCATGAACAGATCGTTATAGCTAGGTTGTCATAAACGGAGTGTCATGGTTGGACTGTCTCGGACGAGCTGTCACAGACATACTTCGATTCCAATCGGACATCTTACTCGGGGATAGTTGCGTGAACGATCTGTGTAGACAGTGTTCTGAACTACCCGAGCGAGTCGCCATGGATGAAGTGTCTGTCGACTAACTACCAAGGACAAGTCACCACAGACACCGTCATGAACGTACCACCATGAACGAACCGTCACAATCAAATCGCCACAACTGACTGTGAGAGAGCGATATGCACCGAGTAACGGCAAGGGAGCGAGCCGAGTGACTGCTAGAGAGCAAACTGAGCCTAGTGACTGCTAGAGAGCAAGCTGAGCCGAGTGACTGCTAGAGAGGCGAGAGAGTGATCCGTGCGGAGTAACGGCGAGAGAGTGATCCGTGCCGAGTAACGGCGAGAGAGTGATCCGTGCCGAGTAACGGCGAGAGAGTGATCCGTGCCGAGTAAAGGTGAGAGAGTGATCCGTGCCGAGTAACAGCGAGGATTGATCAGTGCCGAGTAACGACTTCACCGAACAATTGGCTCGACGGTGAGATGCTTCATGGTTGTTTGCCCGTAAATCTTGTGCCACTTCGAAGACTTCGAGCTCGTCTTTCGAAGCGTGAGGACCATCTCAATGACTTTTGGCTCAATGATCGTAATCAACTCTGGTTCATGAAAAGCATGATCATGATTAGATACAAACCAGAAGAAATAATCAAGTTTTGTGTAGTTGATAAGCAAGCGATGATTAAACTCATGTTAATGCTCGGCTCTTTCACATGATGATATAATAATTGTTAAACTTATTAATATCATGGGCTGCCAACTGTAAAAGCAATAACATGAGTCTATCTCATCAAGGTTAGACGAGAATGAGGAGCTTAGAATTGTTTAATGATTTAAACCACAGTTATAATGTCTACCATAACACGTGTATGTAATGTTTTAATTAAAAGAACTTATCTTGTTAATTGGTAGAGCTTGCTTGGTGAAGAAGAGCCAGGTGAGGAAACCATAATCTCGACTCGTGCGGTTAAGGTTGCTAAGCTTTGGCGGATTCAAGCTTAGTCACCGAGCATAAGAGATACGTGTCCAGGAGCTGTGTGCTGATGGAGAATAAGAGGCTGCGCCTCCTTTGCAATTTGACGAGACGGGCCATGACGATGTCTCATGAGAAGTTTGACGAGAAGCTCGTACCGGTTGCGGAAAGCTTGTTGTGAGAGCTCTCTTGACGTAGAAGCAAGAGCTTGATGAAAGTACGATGACACTTCCTCTATGATCCCAAACTGCTTGTGGGAACTGGGAAGATTGCGCCGAGGTCAAATCTTGTTTGTAACTTGACGAAGAAGATATTGTGGATGTGGTCAGAAATCTCGTTAGTTGTCCTAACCACTTCCCTCGTTCGCAAAGCTTGTGTTGTCGCAATGACTCATAGTTTCCTTCTTCTAATACGTGTGACTACGTAGAGGACTCAGAACTCGGGATTGAGCCGGGGAGATAGAGATCACATGACTGCCGAGAAGTCTCAACCTCTAAGAAGACATGCGTTTAAGGAGTCTGATCTCGAAGCTTGGATTGATGACATGGTAGTACTCAACCTTGTATTCCGACCATCAACTCTGCCAAGATCGTGCTCTTGCCGAAGTGATTGCTAACGCGGAATAGACGGCTAGATTCGAAAGTTTCGAACTTTGGTGTCTCTATGCTGAAAGCAACAAGTCATGGCTTCTCGGAAAGATGATCTGAAAGATAAGCTCAAGTCTTATGTGCTCTTTCTTCTTGACGAGAAGCTGGTTCACGTTGCGGCAAGCTTGTCGTGGTTTGGACGAGATCAAGATCTCGCTAGCAGCTCCAAGCATCTTGAAAGTGATGTTACTCTGTTGCTGAAGGAAACGAATATCGCTTCTTCATGTCTCTCTCTGTCATCGTCTTCTCCATCTGGCCACGAGATCGAAGACCTTCCAAGACTCTAGCTTGACCTCGAAAAACTCAGTTCATTGTAACACAGAAAGAAGCTCGAGCATTCCCAGAAGCTTCACCAGACCGAGGCTGAAGCATCATGATAGAGATAAAGGGAAGAGAAAGCTTCTTCCTTTCAAGCTCCGTCAAAGACAGCTCAAGATTTCGCCGTTTATGGAGCTTAAGGCTTCGTTTTCGAGATCTGAGAAGCGAGGTCGAGCTTGATCGGAGAAGCCAAGCTTTGTTGGTAATCTCATGCGGCTGGTGGAGCTCGGCGGCGGATATGACCCCGTTCTTGTCCTGATTGTACAGATCAAAGGCGTCGCGGATCTCGGAAGCGGAGGAGGACGAGCGGCAGAAGGCGAAGAACTTGTCGACGTTGATGAAGCCGTCGCGATTGGTGTCGACCTCCTCCAGGACGTGACTGAGCTCGAGCTCCGTGTAAGAAGTCCCCATGGCTTTGAAATTTTGTCGGATAATGAAATCGTATAGAGAAAGCTCTCTCCTTTTTTTTTTCTTTTTTTTTTCATCCTAGATCTAGGATTTTCCCAAATTTGATAAGTTTTGAAGATTGTTCTCCTTGACCCCCTCCTTCTAGCGCCAACTGTAAAAGCAATAACATGAGTTTAATCATCGCTTGCTTATCAACTACACAAAACTTGATTATTTCTTCTGGTTTGTATCTAATCATGATCATGCTTTTCATGAACCAGAGTTGATTACGATCATTGAGCCAAAAGTCATTGAGATGGTCCTCACGCTTCGAAAGACGAGCTCGAAGTCTTCGAAGTGGCACAAGATTTACGGGCAAACAACCATGAAGCATCTCACCGTCGAGCCAATTGTTCGGTGAAGTCGTTACTCGGCACTGATCAATCCTCGCTGTTACTCGGCACGGATCACTCTCTCACCTTTACTCGGCACGGATCACTCTCTCGCCGTTACTCGGCACGGATCACTCTCTCGCCGTTACTCGGCACGGATCACTCTCTCGCCGTTACTCCGCACGGATCACTCTCTCGCCTCTCTAGCAGTCACTCGGCTCAGCTTGCTCTCTAGCAGTCACTAGGCTCAGTTTGCTCTCTAGCAGTCACTCGGCTCGCTCCCTTGCCGTTACTCGGTGCATATCGCTCTCTCACAGTCAGTTGTGGCGATTTGATTGTGACGGTTCGTTCATGGTGGTACGTTCATGACGGTGTCTGTGGTGACTTGTCCTTGGTAGTTAGTCGACAGACACTTCATCCATGGCGACTCGCTCGGGTAGTTCAGAACACTGTCTACACAGATCGTTCACGCAACTATCCCCGAGTAAGATGTCCGATTGGAATCGAAGTATGTCTGTGACAGCTCGTCCGAGACAGTCCAACCATGACACTCCGTTTATGACAACCTAGCTATAACGATCTGTTCATGACAATTCGTCTACGACATGAGTGTGTAATGAGTTCATTGTCTCATAAATCCTATTCGTGAAATCCGCAGAGATCAGTTTCATCTCTCTCTCCGAACTTGGGGGGACTTACTGTTGGGTATGGGATTGACACCCTCCAACAAGACCCATTAGACAATGAACAAGACCCATATTACTGGGAAGCCCTAGACATTTTGCTTCTATAAATAAGGAACTACTTCCTTATTAGAAAGGATCTTCTCCTCTTCTTACACTTTGAACATACTTTTATAGAGATTTTATAGATCTTAAGATTCACTTTACACTTGTAATCATCTTTGTAATGAACCTTTAATCAATAAAATCTTTTTATGTTCAATTTCTCATTTGATTTTTTGTTGATTTCTCCTAAGCCTCAAGGATTTAAAAATTCAATTCTTAAATCTTTTATTGTTATGATTCTACAAATACACCATTTTTGGATCAAACAATATTTACAATTTTAGAGTGGAAATGCGAAACTTGTGGACCGCATGTACGTGATCTTGACTAATTCTAACCACAAAGTAGTTTTAAACAAGCTAACTGCAACTAACTCTAGGTGACTAGTGTCACCTAAAACAGCGTATCCATCTTTCTGGTTGTAGTGGTGCAATTTGCACGATGATGCTGTCTTGTGGTGGTTGATCAGGGTTTAACGACCTTGCTTGGCTGCAGTCGGCGATCTTCTGGCAGGTCTCAATGAGGCAGTGCCTGCAGGTGGGACATGATGAGTGTGAACTAAGCCACTTGTCTATACACCCGACATGGAATCCATGGTGGCATGTTGGAAGCAGCTTCACACGCTCTTCGGATACAAACTCTGAGAGACATATGACGCACTGTGTATCTAGGCCAGGAAGATTCAAATCAGCAGAGTAACTTACGGTCTGGAAACTCTTCAAGGCTTTCCGTTTAACTCCTGTATTAGTCACGCGAGCTGCTGTTTGGCCGTCACCTACTTCCGATGGTGCTAATCTGCAGCACATCAGGGCACATCTTATTATAGAATTGAGTCCAAGTGAGCAAAGGAATGCACACAAGAGGACAGATAGGACCATAACAACATTTGCATTAAAGTTGTTATCTACATATGGGGCCAGTGTCGGACTTGGTGATTGATCAAGTAGCAATCTTCTTGAGTAAGAACTTACAAGAATATCTTGAAGGATGTTAGTTTGTTTCAGGGTGGGAACATACATGGAAGCTGACATGATTAACTTGGGGTTTAAGATAGATTTGTGGTGTTCAAAGTTTCTGTTGGAGCTGGTTTATATAAAGTAAAGGTAAGGTTTTAATTTATCTTATATTTATATAGATCAAGCACACACTGATGTCCTTGACTTTTAGTGTCTTGTTTTTATTAAATTAATTTGCAGCTTCATATACTGTTATATAAAATGGGGTCCATCATACCAGTTGCTGCCATGTGGCTTTAGCAAATCAAATCTCCCTGAATTGCTTCCAAGGACCCATGAGCTTTTAACTGGAGCAGCCATGAACTTTCCCTATCAAATTTGACATAGCAGCAGCAGCACAACATTCAGATAATATCTCACTGTGTCTTTTAGTATTAAGGCTTCTAATATATGTTTTTCTTCTCTCTGAAGAAATCACCAAGCTACTCATATGTTAAGTTTCCAATTATGCTCCTTTTTTAGTTTTCCGTGTCTCGTCTATGGATAAGTTGGCTTGGTCTCGTATAAGAAAATAAGCAAGATTTTATTTAACTTTTCCTTTATACTATTCTTAACTAATAAGTAGTGGATCTTCAAAAGTTTTGTTGATTTTGTGTTGTTCTTGAAGGTGTACGGATAAAATATATCCGTTAAGTGACTTCCACGTATGTTTAGGAGTAACAGGAATCCACCCCATCCGTAGTAACTTAAGGTGCCTATAGAGTAAGCCAAAAGGACAAAGCCTCTCTGAATCAATCTCGTTAAAGGCTACTTTTATCGACAAGGATCAGTCTCATAGCACCAGTATCCATCTGCTCCTTCTTTTTCTATACAGTTTTTTCTTTATTTATTTTTAAACAAGAGGTAAAAGCAATAGGTCCCATTTGCTTTACGTGGTTTCATTATCATTGGCTGCATATCGCGAGAGAAATCTACATGAATCTAGTATCAAATGTTTTTCTTTGTAGCTCCAAATCAAAGCAGGATTCTTCGAAAGGTGCTTCCATAGAACTTTTTTTTTCTTTCTACTTGCTAATAGTTGGTTTAGTGAAACATCAGATTGGGGAAGATTGTGTATCTTTGGGATAAAAGTTGATGTTACACAGCAGGATAATCATCTTTTCTTTCTTTTGTTATCAGTCTTACTTGGAAATGGGAGTCCTTAGATCTTATATTCTCTGCCATTTGGTTTACAAATAACTTGGTACAAACAGGGGAATTCTACAAACAGAACAGATGGTGGTGTATATTAGGATAACTATGTTATTAAGATAATGATAACTCCTTGTATTAGAGATAATGACTACTCGTAGATAAGGATGACCTATGTATATCATCTCCTACAATATCTCTCTGTAAACTCTATATAAAGAGTACATATTGTGATTAATAAAGCTAAGCAATTACAATACTTCTTATATGGTATCAGAGCACCTCTCGATCCAATAATTTTTTTTTAATCTAAGCAACATCAAACACGATGTCTACAGAATCCTCAACCACAGGTAGCATGCCCGCAACAGCAACACGCACTGCGATCTATGACGCAAGTAATCCGGAGAACACCCTACTTGCTGTTAATATGTCAAACATCACCCGTTTGACCACCACCAACTACCTCATGTGGAGCAAACAGATCCAAGCTCTACTTGAAGGACATGAACTACACAGCTTCCTTGAGAAAACACCCTCAACACCAGAAGCGGTACTCACCAACAATGGGCTAGTGGAGCCAAACCCAGCCTATGCACCGTGGCGTCGTCAAGACAGACTCTTGTACAGCGCCATCATTGGAGCGATCTCACTTCCAGTTCAACCTCTGGTCGCAAGCGCTACCACCACTCATGAAGTCTGGAGCACTCTCAATCTTGTCTTTGGAACTCCAACCCGAGGACACATCAAACAGCTCAAATATCAGATCAAGAGCTGTGTCAAAGGCACCAAAACAATCGGTGAATACATGCGCACCATCAAAACAAAATCTGATGAACTTGCGCTTCTTGGCAAACCCATTGATGCAGAAGATCTCATTGAACAGATTCTTGCTGGCTTACCAGAAGAGTACAAATCGGAGATTGATGCAGTGAACGGTAGAGACAACTTGATCTCATTCTCTGAACTCACTGAGAAACTACTCAACAGAGAAGCAATGATTATGTGTGATCAACCGCCAACACCAAACTTTCCTGTCACCGCTAATGTTGCATCCAGAAACAACAATCCCAACTACAACAACCGTGGCTCTTGGAGACCTTCGATCACACCTCGCAACACCAGCAACAACAATCATAACAACTTCAATCAGAACAATGGTGGCCGTGGACCTCGACCTTATCTTGGTCGTTGTCAAGCATGTGGTACTCAGGGTCATAGTGTCCAACGATGCCCTTCCTTCAGAATTGTTTCAGCTGATACAGGGTCTCATATCAACAACAATCCTCAGTGGCGTCCAACAGTAAACACTGCCTTGCTCAACAAACAACATCCTGATGCTTGGCTCATGGATAGTGGAGCTTCTCATCATGTCACATCCGACATGAACAACTTGGCTTCACATATGCAGTACACTGGACCGGATGGGATTATGATTGGTAATGGTGCCAACCTACCAATTACACATACTGGTTCACTCTCTCTCACAACACCCTCTCGACACTTTACCCTTAGCAATGTTCTTTATGCACCTGCTATGCAAAAGAACCTTATCTCAGTAAACCGTTTCTGCAAAACTAACCAAACTTCTGTTGAATTCTTTCCCGACATGTTTCAGGTGAAGGATCTGCAAACGGGGACACCGGTACTAACCGCACCAGTTAATGGGAACGTGTATGAATGGCCTCCAGATCAGTCACGCACACCTCTAGCTTTATCTACAACTACCTCTTCTTCGTTTTTCGACTGGCATCACCGCCTAGGTCATCCGGCTTTTCCTATTTTACAAAAGATTTCTTCAAGCTTTTCTCCTGGTTTTTCTTGTCGCAATCTCAATTCTCTTCATTGCAATGCGTGTTCAATCAATAAAAGTCATAAGTTACCCTTTCATGAAACATCTATCTCTTCATCTCGACCATTACAAGTTGTTTTCTCTGATGTTTGGTCATCTCCCATACACTCCTTTGATGGTTTCAAATACTATTTACTCTTGGTTGATCATTTCACTCGTTACATGTGGTTCTTCCCTCTTAAGCTTAAGTCACAGGTCGCAGCCACATTCATTAACTTTAAGCAGCTGGTCGAAACACAATTCAACACCAAACTCACAACATTATACTCAGACAATGGAGGAGAGTTCATAGCACTTCGAGCATTTCTTGCAGAAAACGGCATCTCACATCTCACCACACCACCACACACACCGGAGCACAACGGCATGTCTGAACGGCGTCATCGTCACATTGTTGAGACAGGCTTGTCCCTACTCACTCATGCCTCGATTCCTCCTTCTTACTGGACGTACGCATTCGCTGCCGCTGTCTATCTCATAAACCGCATGCCTACAAAAGTTCTCGCCATGGATTCACCTTACCTCCGCCTCTTTGGAGCTACACCAAACTACTCCAAGTTACGTGTTTTCGGCTGCTTATGTTACCCGTGGCTGCGACCCTACAACACTAATAAGCTTGAACCACGATCCACTCCTTGCATTTTCCTTGGTTATTCTCTTACTCAAAGTGCCTATTTCTGTTTTGATCCATCTACTTCTCGTCTGTTCACCTCTAGACATGTCTCTTTTGTCGAGAACAAGTTTCCTTTTCCTTCTTTAGCAGCTTTGCCTCCCACTAATGAGGATATTCAAGAAGCTGCGTGGATGCCATCCATTCAACTCACGTCTCATCAACAGGTGCGAGTACCACAGTCCCCCACTGCAGATCACTCACCAGTGACAATGTCAGACCCGTCACCACCATCTGATGACTCTTCCCCGCCTGTAGCTCCATCCACATCATCATCATCCCCTGATCAACCGTCAGCAACAGACTCTACTACTGACATCAATACTCATGAGGAGGCCACACAACAACCAAAGCATCAAATGGTAACACGATCGAAGAATCTGATTGTCAAGCCAAACCCGAAATACTGTCTCAGTGCGACACTCTCTCCCCACCTCGAACCACACACAATTCAGCAAGCTCTTGCAGATGAACAATGGCGCAAATCGGCGTTCAAAGAGTTCAATGCTGCAATTGCCAACCACACATGGGATCTCGTCCCTGCAGAAGAAGCCACCAACGTCATTGGGAATAGATGGCTCTTCCGCACTAAATTCAAGGCAGATGGCACCGTTGACTGCCTCAAAACGAGATTAGTTGGCAAAGGTTATCACCAACGTCCCGGCATAGACTACCATGAGACATTCAGTTTGGTGATAAAATCTCCCACTATTCGTCTCCTACTTGGTCAAGCTGCTAAATACAACTGGCCAGTCAAGCAACTCGATATCAATAATGCCTTCCTTCAAGGGAACCTTACAGATGACGTCTACATGGTTCAACCATCTGGTTTCATTGATAGAGATCGACCCAATCACGTCTGCAAACTGAATAAAGCCCTTTACGGTTTGAAACAGGCACCAAGAGCATGGTACACAGAGTTGAAGAACTTTCTCCTGAGTCTTGGGTTCAAAAACTCTGTTGCAGATGCATCTTTGTTTTTCTACATTGCCAACAACACCTACCTCTTCATCTTGATCTATGTAGATGACATCATTGTCACCGGGAACTCTGACACAAATATTCGTGGCCTCATCAACACACTGTCTTCGCGTTTCTCACTCAAAGACTTGGACGACCTATCATACTTTCTTGGCATTGAAGTCCTCCGCACAGACTATGGCTTCCATCTCTCACAAAGGAAGTACATTGGAGACCTGCTTCATCGAGAAAACATGACCAATGCTAAACCTGTTCCTACTCCCATGAGTGCATCCACCAGTCTATCAATCCGTGATGGTCAGCCATTGGACAATCCTGCTGCATATCGAACGCTCGTAGGCAGTCTTCAGTATCTACTATTGACTAGTCCTGACATTGCCTTTGCAGTCAGCAAGTTATCACAATTTATGCACAAGCCAACCACTACACACTGGACTGCTGCAAAACGAGTACTACGCTACCTAGCTGGAACATACACATCAGGCATCTTTCTCTCTCGATACAGCAATTTATCTCTACATGCCTACTCCGATGCTGACTGGGCAGGTAACAAAGATGACTACACCTCGACAGGAGCGTATGTTGTCTTCCTTGGGCAGCACCCTATCTCCTGGTCGGCGAAGAAACAGACAGGCGTTGCTCGCTCCTCGACTGAGGCTGAATATCGTGCTGTCTCTGCTACTGCATCTGAGGTTCGCTGGCTATACTCCCTCCTGCGTGAAGTCGGTATCAAAGTTGACTCTGTTCCCACCATTTACTGTGACAATGTTGGTGCTACATACTTAAGTGCCAATCCTGTTTTTCATTCTAGAATGAAACATCTGGCCCTTGATTATCACTTTATTCGGGAACAAGTTCAGAATGGGACACTGCGTGTCACTCATGTATCATCTAAAGATCAACTTGCGGATGGATTAACCAAGCCGTTACCAAGGACTCGGTTTGGACTGCTCTTTAGCAAGATTGGTATCACTAACCGTGCACCATCTTGAGGGGGGATATTAGGATAACTATGTTATTAAGATAATGATAACTCCTTGTATTAGAGATAATGACTACTCGTAGATAAGGATGACCTATGTATATCATCTCCTACAATATCTCTCTGTAAACTCTATATAAAGAGTACATATCTATATATATAAAGTTGACAATTCTGGCACCTCAAGCCATCCACGTCCCTTTCTATGATGGGGGAAAACACGACACGTGTCGACTCTTGAGTGAGTGAGTGAGTTCACGCAGTGCACGCGTCACGCGCGCTGCTTCATCTTTAACAAACCGTGATTCTTCTTTGTCTCTTATGTTCTCTTATTTTTTGGGCTTACAAATGGATTCACTCAATACCAAACCCATTCCCATGCCAATCCAGTACACCTTATTTATTTTATTTTTCCTTTGTGCTAAACACCTTAATTTAAACGATAGGTTGCGTTTCATAGATTAGGATTACGCTGTGTTCTTCTTCTTCCGTCGAGCTCTTCACTTCCGACTTTACCACCTAGCAAAACACACCCTCTCCTTCCCGTAACGCCTCATAACTTCTGTAATTCGTCATTTAATTCCAGTTTTCCCGTCATTCTCCCACTCCTCCTTCATTGAGATTTCAACAGGCCTTTTCGTTTGCTCCGAAACTGCCAAAATCCCCACCTATATATATCTCACCTTCTTATTATGCAAACTACAACTCGAACCAAATCCGGAAACATCCGATTTCCAAGCAACCGATTACGATGGCTAATTCATACACTGTTCTTGCTGATTTGAGAGCCGGAAGATGTTCCAACACGGCGGAGGTCCGTCTCTTTTACCACTAATAAAATTATTCATTCCGTTTAATCTTTTGACATAATTTCTATCTTCTCGGTTTGTTTTTATTTATTTATAATTTTTATGATTTCTGTAAGCATCTATCATAATTTTTTTACTGTTTTAAATTTAATCTTTTGACATTTATAGTTTCTATCTTCTCGGTTTAAATTTTTTAGAATTATAATTTATATGAATTCTATAAGCCTCTTTCATTATTTGTTTTCTGTTGTTAATTAAAACCATTCCTTATTATGAACAGTCGACGATGATCCAAGGGTGTCTCCTGCGGCTGTACAACTTACGTTTAGGGGTCGTTTAACCGAAGGCTCTGTGTACACCTTAAGTGGGTTCGATGTGACTCGCAGCAACCCTAAATTCAAGCTTACCGATGGGCCTGTTGCCATTCGTTTCAATGAGGGGACTGAGTTTGAGAAGCTAGCAACCACTACGAGGATGATACCGACCGAACATTTCCGCTTCCGAACATATGAACAGATACGTGAGCTCGCAAATACCGGGAAACAACTTCCGGGTATTAGTCTAGATTAGTTTTTTTTTGCTTTTGGATTTTTTAATATAACGATTAATGTTGGCTTCGTGTGATAAAATTTTAGACGTTATGGGTGAGCTTCGGGCTATAAGGAGCACAATAACTGACTGTCTACCTGGGGCACAGCGTGTTATGCTTAATTTACGCCTGGATGGGTAAGCTTGGTTCTCTGAAATCTGTTTTCTATCATTGTAAAATTGAAACATCCATTTTAAACTTTGTGTCGTTTATTATGTTCAGGGGTGTAAACGTCTGTGTAAGCATGTTTGATTCTTTGGCTCTTGCATTTCATAGCAAGTTTGATGGATACGGTAGAGAGCCAATGATTGTTCTGGTGACTGCCATCAATCCGAAGATAGTTTCCGGTAAGAGATTATTTGAGTTAGCTGTTATTGCATTGCCTTGCCTTCAATATTCCCTGTCGTTGCAATGGTACATAGTGTTCTCATATTGATAGTCTGGTGGACATGCTCATAGATAGTTCTGAACGTTTTGGCAGGCAATTTGTATCTGAATGGGACTTCTGCCACACGTGTGTTCTTTGATTGTGAGACTACTGTCGGAGCGGAAGCATTTAATCGGCAAGTCCTTTCATTTTTTAATCCTCAGTTTAACTATACATATATTTTTCAAACTATAACTATTTATATTAATTGTTAGTTTTCCATATCTTTTACTGCTTCTACATTTTATTTTGTTACAGATTGCCCGGTGGTGGGACAGACCAGGGAGAGTCTTCAACAAAGGTGGTTCATGCACAAAAGATCGAGCCACTCACCATTGCTGAGCTAAACAAATTTGTTTTAACTGGTGATCCTCAGGTATAAGATAAGATGATATGTTTGCAATTATTTAATTATTATAATATGTTGGGTACTAATTTGGGTTTACATATGCTGACAGATCATTGAGTTTCTTTGTACTGCCAAAGTAACCGAGGTGAAGCAAGATGAGGGATGGTGTTATATTGGCTGCTCTGTTTGTTCAAAGAAACTCAACCGCGAAGAATCTTCGTTCACATGCGTCTCATGCAATCAAACAAATGCTGTGGCTGAACTGAGGTAGTTATTTAGATTTCCAAGTTTGTCTGCGATATGAAAGGAAATCCAAACAAATGTTATGTTCCACAGGTATCGGGTGGTTTTTTCTGTGTCAGACGCCACTGGCATTGCGGGTTTTGTTGGCTTTGATAAGGAGGTTGCTAAACTGACTCATGTTTTGGCATCGGAAGCCGCTCAGATTGTGGTGGGACTTATATCTTTTAACCATTTTGTTGCTTGCTATTAGATAAATTGTGACGTTTTCTAACGGTTTAAACGGTGTGTAGGGGATTGGTGTTAATGCTGAGGTTGACACTGAGCTACCTCGATCACTAGCTGATATTGTTGGGAACATCTACACTTTCCAGCTCAAACTAAAAGACTTCAATTTCACTGCAAATCACCAAACCTTTACTGTTTCTCGCATCTTTCCTGCACGGGAACTTGCACCCATCCCAAACTTTGCTGTAAGTGCTGATACTTCTCCTGATGTGAATTTGTTGATCCAGCAATATCTAAACCCAAGTGATTTTTTGGTTTATGACAGGAAGGTGCTGAGGCTCCTGAACCAGCGATTCCTCCAACTGTTGTACCAGGGCAAGCCACCACCTCCACTGGTCTACCAGGGGTTGAATCAGCAGGCGAAGGAGTTGATGGCGAAGGGAGTGCTCCGAAGAAACCACGTGTGGAATGAGCCTTATCTTGAAAGCGAACAACCATTTTCCATTTAATGTTTTAAGCAATCTGGTCTTTTCTCTTTTTTTTTGTTGCTTAAGTACGGTCTATCTTTCCTGCTGTGTTGTTTTTAAAAATACTTTGTCCTGGTTGTCCGTTTCTTTTTCATATATATGGATTTCATGAGTTTTCTTTACAACAAATTTTATGCATACAATTAATTCACGCGAGTCATAAGGAATATGATATAATATTTTAAGTTGATCTAAGATGAACTACGAATATAATTGACCCACAGAAGTAGAACGATACGCAAGCAAAGTAAACATCACTCCCATCTGCTTTAAAAAACATCACTCTTAATCTCAAAATGAGTTTTTCCTCATGAACCTTATTTAAAACTAACTTGACTAAAGGCACAATTTGTATTATTGTACTGGTAGTACAATGTTAATGTTTTTGGTTCTCCTCATTTTTCTTTACTTCTTTTCCAAGTTATATGTCAGGGATTTTTCATAGCTATTTTAAAAGTCATGTGTTCCTTTTCTGATTATGTTTTGTGTTTTGTGTTATTCACATGTGTATTCTGTTTTACTGATATTGTGTTTTTTAAAATTTCATTTTCAGTTTTGGTATGTTACAATTATTTTTATATTTTATTTGGTACATCAATATGTAAAATATATGAATTAAAACTTCAACTTCAGCATCTATTATATGAACTAAAACATCAACTTCAGCATCTTACTGGCCCTCCATATACAAAAATGAATGGCTACAAATATAACTACATCAACTTCACTTCAAATACAAATTCAATAATCCAACACAAATTCCGAACCCGGCGCGTAGCGCCGGACAAACCCTAGTTGTGATTAATAAAGCTAAGCAATTACAATACTTCTTATAGTGTATTGTTTTTGTTTTATCTCTTTTTTTTTTAATCTTTAAAGCAATTAAACTTTACTGTTATGCTATAATGATTCTTTTGTTTGGAATATTTTAGTTTGAGACTCACTAGCTAATTAATTGAAATTCATGTTTTTTTGTAACGATAAAACTGGCAGGGGTAACATGTATTATTTTGACAAAACCGAAAAGGTTACAGAGAGAAAGATCATTACAAAAGTAAGATTGGCCATTCACTGTATTTCTTTGAGTGACTGAAGTGGACAACACATCGGCTGAATAGGCACAGCCTATTGCGAACAGGTCTTTTACTTTATAACGGTACATCGACAATCTTTTGTCCACTAAATTATCACAATGTTTCATATCATAAATCATTTTATCACTTAATTTTTGTCACTTAGTAGATCTGAATAGTTTGGCTTAACCTTTTGTCTGTCCGGCTACCATGATAATACCTTGAACTAGATAGTATACATACCCAAAATGAGCTCTTCTTGCAGTGGAGAAAAAATAACCATCATAGAGTTTATTAAGGCATAGCTTTATAGCTTTTAGGTCAAACTTTTCCCAATAAACTTGGACCGAGTTGTTTACCAAATTATATGATGGCCCAGCCCTGGATCTTGGTGCTCCCAAAAATTTTGAAGGTATCGGAGAAAAACTCACATCGAAAATATAAAGATGATTTAGTTTGATATCTTACATTCTCTTCCTGAAATTAAGGATGATCACATTTTTCTCGTGTCCTACAACTAACTTCCAGGATTTTCTAACTTAATCTCTGCCACACATACCTCACAGTCATATTTCGATGGGTATTTTGGTCTCCTTGTAGATTCTTGTCAACCGCTCTGATACCAATTGTTGGAATTTATCGAGCCCATGTCCAATTCATTATTATCCGATTAGTACGATATTGTCCACTTTGGGCCTAAGAAGCTGACCCGCATGGATTTGCTTTTGGGCTCCATCCCAAAATGTCTCGTACTAATTAGAGTTAGACTTCTCTTTATATATTAGATACTCTTTGTCTATTTCTCCAATGTGGGACTTAGTTTGATATTTCACATTTTCTCCCTCAAACTAAGCATCATATTCATCTCGTGTCTTACAATTGACTTCCATAATCTTTTTGACTTGATCTCTTCGACACACACACCTCTTTTTCTTAACTCATAGAATATACCATTCATCTCTCGAAGGGTATTTAGGTATTCTTACAGATTTCTCGTCAACCGCTCTGATACCAATTGTTGGGATGGTGAAATCCATATTCCACTATTTATTACCCGATTAATACGACATTGTCCATTTTACACCTAAGAGACTGACCTACATGAACTTACTTTTGGATTTCTTCCCAAAAAACTCCTACTAATTAGAAGTTGACTTCTCTTTATATATTATACACTCCAATAGATTCTTTATATATACATAGGTTTCTAATTATAAATTTTTTTTTACTGAAATGTTTCAAGCTCACTAAATTTAAGATCCGGTCCTGGACTGATGGGTCTACATTCCAATGAAAGAGTTGACTTCGTAACTATTATGACGAAGAATCATGTGGTATCCTATTGACTCATGCATGTGGATTGGTTTTGAGCGCATAGGTTGTTTATTAAGTGGGGCAGGTAAAATGGATAGATGCATTTTTTCATGCATTTGTCACTATCAAGCATATACAGGATCAGGTCTGCACTGTAATTTCATCACGTAGATTAAACACTGCTTCTTCACGCAATACCTTGGCATTCATAACCAGGAAACGATTTGTTCTGTTTAGTGACTGTGACAGAAAATTATATACGACTAGCACTTATCAATATTCGGTTAGATGAACTGTAGTGTCTTTTGATAAGAATGCATGATTTACATTCCACCGTTTAAGAAAATAACTTTGCAAAGGGAAAATTGATGAACTCAGCGAGATGCTACTAAAAACTGAAATGTTCTTTTTTTGCTTTAAAAAAGACATAAAAGATTGAAATGTAATCTGTTTTTTTTTAGCTTTTTCTTTTGGTAATATGTATATACATGTCTTTTGCTTAGATCTAAAATCTTCTATCTAAGTTAAGCACATATTCTGAATCTATTATGGCTTCATTCATTAGCTGCTTTCTCTAAAAGTAATTACTTTTCCTTCAGGTTCTAGAGGAGAAATCCTGATAATTACGCTTTCTGTTGATGCTGTCGCTGTCACTTGATCAGCTTGACTAGAGTCACCTAAGATCTTTTGGCAGGTCTCAACCAGACAGTGTCTGCATTTCGGACAAGTCAAATGTTGTTGAAGCCACTTGTCAATGCAACGAACATGGAACCCGTGGTTGCTCTTAGGGAGCAATCTAAGCTTTTCACCGCAAACAAAATCAGACAAACAGATGACGCATTCTTCGCCAATCCCAGACAGGTTCATCTCATCTGCGTAACTCACGACAGGGAACATCTTCAGAGCTTTCTTCTTGATTCCTTTGTTTGATGAACAGTGTGGTGTTGAAAGAATAAAGGTAGGCTCGGAGATCATGAAACTTGAGCAGCATCTGAATGCGCTACGAATGATATAATGTAACACGAGGCAGCAGATGATTCCACATATGAGGACTGAGAGAAGCATCATCATAGTCTCAGTGAGGTTGTTCTCATGGGTGACAGGAGGAGTTGGCGCCACCGCAAGGGCTCGTTGAGTGTTGTGGTCAAATGGATTGTGCATAAGCAGCTTTCTAGAGACAAAACCATCAAGGAGTTGTTCTTGGAAGGCTTGAGCTGAAGAAGGTAATTCATTTACATACATTTTTCTCTTTTTTTTTTGTGCAACATGCTTAATATTAAAAAATGAAAAGGATATTGGGCCGAAAACTGTGGCCCAACATCAGAGGTTCATACAGGAGAATAAGAAGAATCAAACGCTCAGGTACTCCTGCCCGAAAAAAAAGAGCTGAGATACTCCTGCCCGAAACTGACCGGATTTGAAATTAAATATATCTTTATTTAAATCAGAAAAATTATTAAAAGACCATGAAACCAACAGAAACTTGCATAATTACAACCCAACCAGGACTATTTCGCGGACTATCCAAACCCGATCCACAAAATTCGGATCTCTTTCTCCATAACTTCCGAAAACTTTGTAAAACCTAGTGTAATTGTAAACTTGGTGTAACTGTACAGAAATTAATTCCTACTTATATTATTGTATGAATATACATTGTATCTAATACAAGTTATTTAAATTGAACTAATGCATACTTTTAGATTGTAATGTTTTATTATATTAATTTTTGGACACAGTTGATGTTATTGATATATTTATTGATTTTAAAAAAAAAACATTAGTTTATAGATATAACTAGAAAAATTACAAAATGTGAAGAGTCATTTACAGAAATTTATTAAAAGTAGATAAAATTAATTTTCAATTGGCAATGCACGAGCAATCAAGTGTATATCACAAGCTGCACAATTCCAGAAACAAAGATCGCATTTCCACCGTGATTTTGATCCATTTAGGGAGACTACAAACACTAATTTTATGATTCTGGAGTACCAGCAATCATATGTCACATTAGGATCTATCATTTCAGCCATAGATAGAAACATGGCAGGTTTTTCATAATCTCAATGGCCTGTGAGTTCCCAACTATTGATGATTTGAAACATCTGATCAACATGTTGACGAGTAAAAGCATGGTAGTTGTGAACCAATCCTCCATCATCAACACTAAAGGCTAAGTTCATCATACCATATACAAATAGGGCCAACAAGCATCCTCTCTCAGCAGCAAGATATATTTTTTTCTTACCAACTAAATGGAGGATGAAGAACTCATACATACCTCTCAAGTATATGGCCTCTGGATTACCCACACGGTAGCAACTAATTCTGAACATTCGAACATCATTGACCTTGTCTAGCCAGTCATTCATGTAAATGAGATTTGCCGATCTGTAGAAGTAATCATATCTTCCAATTTTGTTTAACCCGAAAAAAACAATCCGTGCACAACCAAAGTCTTGGATACTGGTCGTTGCTACGTTGTAGAGAATCTTATGAATCATTGAAGGAGGGAGAGAAGCCAAGTTCGTCTAACTTTGATAAAATAAAATGGTTATTTTGTGAGAGAAATCTCGTAAATTATTTGTTACTTGTATAAGTGATAAACCCTTGAAATTTAATGAACCACTCATCCAAATTTAAGCAGAAACGTGTCCATTTATAGGTGATTTGATAGACTCCTCGACTGTCGCATCTCTTGGATTTAACTTATTAAGATATATAACTATGTATAAGTAAGTAAAATTAAGTGATTTAGATTGTCTAAATTTATGAAACTAAGAAAAACGTAACAATTAAGATTGTATAAATATTTAAAACTATGTAAAACTTAACGAAATTTATATAGTATATTGTTGTATTTTGCAAGAAAAGATTAGTATCCAAAACGTAATGTATATATTTAACGACAGCAACCAGCAGTATTGGAGATAATAAATGAAAATGATAATATTTAGTTTGAGAAAAATCATGTAATTAATGATTCAAGCAGTGACATGTCCATTTAAGGGTAATTTGATTGACTCCCTGAGGAAGCACGACTTCTCTCACACGCCTTCTCACTGCAACAGTCGCATCTCTTGAATTTGGAACTTTGTATAACTTTAATTTATTAAGATTTATTACTATGTATAAGTAAGTGAAACTAAGTAATATAGATTGTCTAAAATTTTGAAACTAAGAAAAACGTAACAATTTAGATGCTATAAATATTTGAAACTTTGTAAAACTTAAAGAAACTTAGATATCATATTGTTATATTTAAAGATTTCCATAGTTGGATTCAACATCCATTTTTCATAGTTGTCTTAAGAAGTAAAATTTCTTCTTTTAACACACTAACTTTATTGTTTGTGTTTATGTTACTTGGTTTGTTATTTATGTTTGTATAATTTGGTGTAACTTAAAATAATTTTGGTTAAGTACATCATTTTTGTTTGTCAAACTTCGTAAAATTTAGTATTACCTTTTTTCATGTTTGTGTAATTAGGTAAAAAATTTCAAAAATTTTCATTTTCGTACGTCAAACTTTCTATAACTTAATATTTTTTCTGTTTGTACATTTCGGTAAACTTTGTCAGAATTTTCATTTTTCATTTGTCAAATTTCAAAACTTAAAAAACTCATCACTGAACTAGTTTGATAGAATTTATGATTAATTGTACAACCAAAATCTCAGAAATACCATGACAGTAACAATAAGACAACATACAACTATCAATATTTGTCTTCCATTATTGGGTCCTTAATCCACATGGTCATTTGAGAAACCACAAGGAGACATCAATAGTATTGCAAATAAGGGTTTGAATCAGATTTGGAGAACTTCTGGATGATACACCCGCCCCTGTAGCTTCAGAGTTTTGTCTCTTGATTAATCACTATTTTCTGGAAAAAATCTAAAAATTGCAGATTATGTGAAGAAAGATGAAAAAGAAGAAATGAGATGAGAGAAAATGAGGTGAGAGGATTGAAAAGATGATAGAAATGAAAAAACCCTAAAAATTAAAGCAATTATAGTTGCCAACTTCGTTTTTGGGGTCTGGAAAAAAATAAATTTTTTTGAGGGAAAATTCTGAAATTTGAGCGGGAAATTTTTTTACAGCATTTTTGGGTCGATGTTTTACCAAGTTTGTAGTTTTACAAAAAGCTTCAAAGTTTTACTTTTCTATTTTTTGCATTTTTTTTAGTTTTACTGTACTCAAAAGATTTATATTATAGTTATACCACTTTTATTTAGTTTCCTACAATCAAATTCCATCAAATCATGTTGTGACATAATTAATTTTGTTGCATATATAAATTTTTTGATGTCACAAGGACAACACTAAGATAAAAAGCATAAAAGAACAATGTATTTCCTCTATTATGTAGTACACAACAACTATGTGATAAAAAAATTAACTATAATTATTGTAAATTTAAATCATAAAATACTAACAAATAATAATCATAATACTTATAAGCAACCAAACAAATTAAAAATTGTTTCTTCAAATTTTTATATTTTATCAGTTTTACTAAGTTTTATTTAGTTTTTTTTATCGTATTGAACAATCATTTTGAATAATAGATACAACTAATCGTGGTGTGTATTTTCTTCTAGGTTCCCGAATTTAAATATTTACGAGAACAAGTATGCACTTTTTTAATCGAAACAAATTAGAGTTCTTAATATTCGGAGCTCACAGTTCAAAATAGTAATTTCAAAACAGTTATGATGTGATGCTCAATCAACTAAATCTTTTACATGCTCTCCACGTTATCCAAATCAATACCTATATTATCTCTATCTCGAATAACAACATCTTCCACTGGCTCAGTCACCTTAAGATGTTGTTATGTTTTTTCAATGGTATCAAAGATTTTATTACCATATAACTCAAATTTTACCTATTTGTATATGGATTTATGGTCATTTTTCTGCATATTTTGTCCACTAGCATACAAACTACCTTTACCTTCGTTTGGATTTCATTCATGACCATCTCCGGCTTTATAATAGTACTTTTAATAATCAAAGTGTATGTTTGTGAAAGAACTCGTCGTCTCATGTAAAAATCAAAATGATTAACAACAAGTTAGATGAACTTGCACGGTTTAACCATAAAATGTTACCAAGTTATATAGTTTTACCATTATAGTTATATTAAGTTATACAATTTAGTTAGTATCATTTTACTTAGTTACACAATTTTACTTAGTTGTACATTATGATTTTACCAAGTTGTACAGTTATAGGTATACCAAGTTTTCCTACGTTTTCTAATTTTTTATCAAAATAATAATTTGATACATTTTTTTATATTTTTTGTCATACAAAAACAGACTCATATTTATAATTATATCAGTATTTTGAATATTCAAATAGATCGAGACTCATTGTTCTTAATCAATTAATTGTGAATACGAATTTGAAATTAAACCTCTTCAAAAATGAATTAATGGAGAAGATAAATGCCAAATTGAATAGAATTTGAATGGAATAATTAAATCTGGGTTTGAGATTTACAGTGGAGAGAGAAAGGAAGAAGATAGAGTAAGGGAGAGAATGATTTTGATTGGTTTAGACACAAAGGATAATTTAGACATTGACCATTAAAATGAAGAGTATCAAAACACATAAGAGTACGCCAGATCACGTGAGAGTATGCTAGATCACTTTTTGCTTCATTAAGAGTACCTGAGCACTTCATTCGAATAAGAATGCAAAGCCCGTTTTGCCAACATGTCGGCTTGGTGGTTTGCAGAGCGAGAAACGAAATCAAAAGATAGGGATACAAACACAGAAGAGATTTGCATGATATCTGTCAAGATATCAAAAATCTCCTTAATCTGTTGCTTGTTTTTGATAGCCCGTATGAGCGTTTGACATACATTTTTCTCTACTCTTTGAAAAAGCTTTGTTTCAAAGTATCTTCCCTCTGTTTTGCTTGGCTTTGTTTACTAATAGTTTCTTAATTTTTAGAGAATTCAAACTAGTCCAATATATAGCTTGAGATGATTCCTGATTAGTATTACTGAGTGGGGACTAATAAGATTTGTTTAAGAAAGTGGAATTTTCTTCTTCTTTTCAAGTGAGATTGAGAGGATTTGGGACCCAGAACGAACTTATCCAATCTCATGAATCTTTGAGTGCTGATTGTGTTGTTGGCCCATACCTTCTACAACCACAAGATGTCTGTGTAGGGACACTATCACTTGTCCAAAACCTGAATATTGAAATAATATATTTTGTTTCACTATAAATAGAAATTGATTTTAAGCATTATCATTCTAAAGCTACCATTTTCCTCTAGTGTTTTTGTCTTTACATACTGTTTGACAGTAATATATAGTTTTCCCCCAAGGAAAAAGCATTATAGTAATTTTTTTTTGCTAAATGAACATTATAATAATTATTTTTGGAATTAGCATTTCTCTAGCTTTTTCAGTTGAATGGTAGCAGATATTTGAACGTCTTTATTTTCATTTAGTTATTGTATTATTTAGAAATTGAAGGGGAATTTCTTGACAGCCTCAACTGTTGATAGAGTTGACAATTGTAGACCATTGTCAAACACAAATAAATAGATTTCAACTTATATGAAATTATATATCTAGATGCTATTATTTTTTATATTTTGGATTTATAGACTATATGTTGTTGCAGTTAGCACACAGTAAATGGCATATGATCTGATGCCATCTGATATCCTTTCAGATGCTTAATGGAGATATACTACCTGGAAACCACAGTCTTTGATTGTTAACCAATAACCCTTAGTTTGTGTGGACATCCTCGATTACTGTTAGTCTTTAAGTTTCTAGGGAGAGTATTAATACTTTATTTACATCCAATCCAATCCAATCAGAAAAGCCTAGGATCTCAAGCCTTATTTGTACCATCATTTCTTTATGACGTGTCTTTTCTTTTGATAACCTTGTTTATGACATGTTGCTCCCTTTTAGCTGCAGGATCTCCAGAATCACGCAGTTATAACATGTGGTCCTTAATCAAATCAGTTACATTATTTTCTTGCAGTGAGTTGTGGATTTCACCTTGTTTTTTTTGAATCAGTTATCTGGAGAATCTATGACAACCTCTAAGATATAAAGTTGATCACTCCATGTATTCTTTTTATTTTTTTTTTGTCAAAGAGATTAACAAGTAAGTTTCTAGTTCTGTTTTCGTATACTAGCTAGTGTGTACACAAGTATGAGATTCTTATAATGATAGTAACTGGAACTTTAACCGTATTTGGTTTGAATGGAGTTGAAATGTTTCTTACTTGTGTGACGTAACGTATGAGAACGGATTCTTTCGACAGTGATAGAATTACGAATCAAATCTTCATTTTGGATAGTGTTGGGGCTCCATAGGTATATCTAGTGACAAGGCCATATCCTATAGGTTGTGTAGGTTTATCACCTGAGTGGCGGTTGAGAATCTCACAGGACTATGCATGGTCTGACTTTTACCCATGAGTTTCCCTTTTATGGGTTGAGTCCATATCACTTTTCGATGGCAAAGTTGATTTCTTTGCCATTGGGACGAAGAATCTTGTGATTCATGTGTGTGGATTGGTGATGACTTGAAGCATATAGGAAGTGTTTCAACTTTCAAGTGGATAGATACCTTTTTGTTATCACTATCAACTCTCAAGCATATACCCGATCTAAGTCTTGGACCATTTGTTATGTCTAATGACTCTTTGATTCCGTGTAGACTGTAGTGATTGTGACACATCAATATAGGACTTTACTTATCAGTCGTTGGTTATGAATGATTCTTAATGTTTTTGGATATGATTTCATAAATCACCTTCCACCAAAAAAATACTTCTGCAAAGAGAAGTTTGATGAACTCAGTGAGATGCTGCTGAAAAATGTGATATATTCTCTCGGTATACACTTTGTGCTACAGACAAAAAAGAAAGACATAAAAATTGAAGTATCTTTTGTGATAAAATCTCCTATCTAAGTTCATAGATTCTATGCATTTAACTGCTTTCTCTGAAAGTGTTTGCTCTTCCTTCAGGTTCTAGAGGAGCTACCCTGACGGTTACGTTCTCTGTTGGTGCTGTTGCAGTCACTTGACTAGAGTCACCTAAAATCTTTTGGCATGTCTCAACCAGACAGTGTCTGCATTTTGGACAAGTCAAATGTTGTCTAAGCCACTTGTCAATGCAACGAACATGGAAACCATGGTTGCATTTAGGGAGCAACCTAAGCTTTTCACCGCAAACAAAATCAGACAAACAGATGACGCATTCTTCGCCAATCCCCGGCAGGTTCATCTCATGTGAGTAGCTCACGACAGGGAACATACTTAGAGCTTTCTTATTGATTCCTTTGTTTGATGAACCATGTCGCGTTGGAATACTGGAGACGGGCTCAGAGATCATGAAACTTGAGGAACGTCTGAATGCACAACGAATGATGTAATGTAACCCGAGGCAGCAAATGACTCCACAGATGAGAACTGAGAGAAGCATCAAGACATTCCCACTCAGGTTGTTCTCATCAGTTATGTGAGATGGTGCCACCGCAAAGGCTCCTTGGCTGTTGTGGTCAAATGGGTTGTGTAAAAGCAGCTTTCTAGAGACAAAACTAACACGGGCTTGTTCTTGGAACGCCTGAGCTGAAGAAGGTAGTTTATTTGCAGACATTTTCTTTCTCTTTAAAAAAGCTTTGAGTAAAAGTTTTTTTCTCTCTGTTTTGTTTAGTTATTGCCTCTTAATGTTTTGAGGAATTCAGGATGGTCGTATATATAGCCTGAGATAATTACTGATTAGTGAGTGGGGAGTAATAATATTTTTAATAGTTGGAGACTAATAAGATTTGTTCAAGAAAGTGGAATTTTCTTCTTCTTTTCAAGTAAGATATGAGAGGATTTGGGACCCAGAAGAACTTATCTCATTTGAGGAATCGTTGAGTGCTGATTTTGTCACTGGGCCATAGCTCCAACCAAAAGATGCTTGTGTAGAGGCTATCTTTTTCCCAACATTGTCTTATCCTGTTGGTCTTGTGGTAATTTTGAAATCATATTTTTTTTTGTCTTACTTTAATCAAAAACATTGTCCTATCCTGTTGGTCTTGTGGTAATTCTTGATAAGCTGGATTTTATTTTATTTTCCATTATATTTTTTATGAGGGAGGAGGGATTCTGTTGTATCTTCTTCACAATTTTAATGCTTTGCCCACAATATGTAGTGTTGTAAAGCAATCTTTGTGCTCTCCATGTGTACGTGTTGTGTTGTGTTACCTGTCTTTGCATTTTTGTGTGTATGTTGTGTTGCTTAATACTGCACTTTACTTTTAAGAAAATCAATTATTCAGATATTTAAGTGGAAATCAACTTTTTTTAGTATCCTGGCCTTTTGACCAATGTGGATGCTCTAATAATGCCTCTATTGTTTTGATTTATTACGGCTTAACGAAATAGATTTGAATTTCTTGCTCTTTGTATTTACGTTTCTTTTTCACCAAGGTTTCATGCATATTTTGCTTTTAGAAGCCTGTTTTATCTGTACTTTAAATAATAATTATCCACTATTACCTACAAATTAGTAACTATATTAGGGAAAAGTGCCTATTCCAACCTGAACAATTTGGATCGTGCCAAATACAACCCGAACTAACGGTTAGTACCAAATACGATCTGAACTCAATTAAATCTTTAAAAACCTATCCGAACTTTTTTAAACGTGCATAAATCTATATTGAAATATTATTAAAAATTTGAAATTACATAAACTACTATTTTTCATCGTATTAAATTTTAAAACTTTGGTGATAATTTTTTCTGATTTATATAAATACATAACATGTTTTTACTTATTATATCTTCAATAAACTTATATATTACTAAAATATAAATAATAAAATATTTATAATTAAATGATCTTAGATATACTTAAAATTTTAAAGTTATTTATAAAAAAAAATGTATAGATTATTTTTATTTTTAAAACTTAAGTGAATTTTTTCAAAGTTATTATTATATATTTTGATATTTTGTTCAAAATTTTTGAAGTTATTTATATTTTCAACCTTTTACCTTTCAAAATTGAACAAAATATTAAAATATATAATAATAACTTTTGAAAAAAAAAATCACTTAAGTTTTAAAAATAAAAATAATCTATACAAGAATTTTTTATAAATAACTTCAAAATTTTAAGTATATTTAAGATCATGTAATTATAAATATTTTATTATTTATATTTTAGTAAGATATAAGTTTATTGAAGATATAATAAGTAAAAACATGTTATGTATTTATGTAAATCAGAAAAAATTATCACCAAAGTTTTAAAATTTAATACGATGAAAAATAGTAGTTTATATAATGTCAACTTTTTAATAATATTTCAATGTAGATTTATGTACGTTTTAAAAAGTTCAAGTAGGTTTTTAAAATTTTAATTGAGTTCATGTCGTATTTGGCACTAACCATTAGTTTGGGTTGTATTTGGCACGATCCAAATTGTTCAGGTTGGAATAGACACTTTGCCCTATATTAGTTAGTGTGTTTACCCCACTATATCTATGTACGTCCTTTCTTCTACAAAACAATATCTGTATATTGAAAACTAGGAAAATAGGTCTTAGAACCCGGTATCACCAAACTTTAGGTATTTGCCTAAAAAGTGAATGCACCACAAAGATTCGTCTTCTTATTTTACAATTGATTACAGGGTAAGTAGCGGTTACGAAGAATTTGGTACGAAGAAATATGGATGTGCGAATTATTGCCCAAGATGTGGAAAACCAGAAGAAACTGCTATTCATGCAATCTTCGAATATCCACCACTAGTACAAGTATTGGAATTATCATCCACATCATTGAAACCCCCAAATATTTCCTCTCTCGAGCATTTATACCAATGTGGATTATCTGTTTTGGAGGAAGAATAATATTATGGAGTTAGAAAATGATAAAAACTCTTATCCTTTGATAATATGGTATATTTTGAAGGCTCAGAATGACAAGTTATTCAGGAGTATAGACAAGGATCCGTTGTAGTTAGTCCGGTATGAAGAGAATGAGTGTCAGACATGACACAATGCGAAAGAGACGGTACTGACTTCTAAGGGACCAAATTCCTCATCAACCACAAGTCTTAAGCTTGGGTGATATTTGTATGGTGGATTGTTCTTGGACCTCTACTGACCACTTGAGTGGATTAGGATGGGCTTGGAAGGATAGCATGGGAATGATCTAACTTATGAAGACAAGAAACTTGAGAAGACGCGAGTCAGCATTACATTCGGAACTTGAAGCTTTAAAATGGACAACGGAGACAATGCTACAATATTTAGATTGTCAGAGATTTAGAACAGATTGTAAAGATCTAATCGCAATGCTAACAGAACTACAAGCATGGCGAAACTTCTCAACGGAGTTGGAAATGATTCAAACTCTTAAGATGTCTACAGGGACTTCAACATCTACTATATTCCAATGAATCAAAATGTGATAACTGATTCGTTAGCTAGGTCTGCTCGTACTTTTTATAGGTCTTTTTGCTACTTTGGTTGTTTTAAACCGGTCAGGTTATCCAGACTACTTTAAATTTGAGTAATAGAATAGCCGTTTGATGTCAAAAAAAAACAATATCTGTATATTATTAGTCAATTTCCTTTTCATCTATAATAGCCACATCATCAAAATAACAAATAAACACTAAATTATATATATATTCAAAAATTTAGACATACTAATTTATATGATAATTTAATATAAACAAAATAAAATTGGAAAGACAAGATGTGATTCATTAAAATATTTTACCTTTAAAAGTAATTTATAGTGTTATTCCACATTTTATGCCTCATTCACCTATTTCACTTTTACAAAAAAATACTCCCTCCGTTTCTAAAAGATGTATATTCTGAAAAAAAAATTGTTTCAAAAAATGTATTTTTTATGTTTCCTATACAAAAAATACAAATTTCAATAAGATTAATTGAATTTATTGAAAGACTATTGGTTAAAATGCATTGGAATTTGATAATTTCTAAAAATAATGTACGATTGATGTGTTTTCTTAATATGTGTGAAAACACCAAAACATATATCTTTAAGAAACAGAGGGAGTAATATATATAAACATACACAAATATCTATATATATATGTATATTCATTTTATATAATATAAATTACATTATGGTACTGAGATTTTATAGGGCTCCTTACATCGAATTGTCCCTAAATTTACTGGAGCTACAAGAAATAGGGGAATATCAGATCATATGACCTTTTGGCTTTTTTATATGCTTACTGAACTATCTCACTTAACGGGTAATATTTCCAAAATCTGTTTTGATATATCTAAGCATCTAAATGTCTGCATATGAATGGTTATGTTGTTTGTTTTATTGTTTATTTGTTTTCGTTCTCTTTCTAACGCCTGAAATGAAATATTAGAGACTATGCATGAAACATCAGATCATGAGACCTTTTTTTATTTTTCCATGTAGACTATTAGCTCTTTTACGGGTAAAATTTTGCAAAATCTGTTTTGAGTTTCCCAAGCATCTAGATGTCTTCACATAAATGGTTCTGTTGTATATTTATTTGCCTCTTTTTGTGGGTCGGCATTTGTTTATGTGCTTACCTTTCAAAAGAGATCGAGCGATATTCATTTATAAATTTGAGATTTGTCGCTTTCTTCTCCTAAGTTATTTAGTCGATTGAGATTCATGATTAACTCCGGTCTCTTAATCGAAATTCTTAAATTCACGATTCTATATTTTTTATTTTTAATATTTTTCAGCTGAGACGGATTTTATATCTTTTATTTAAGAGACGGTTTTTTAGCTTTTCTTAGTTAAAATCTAAAAAAACCTAAAAACCGTCTCTTAATCGAAAGTAAGAATCCCAGTTAAGAGACCGGGGTTAATGATGGTCTTTTAGCTCTCAATGTATTTTACTAGGACAACTTTCCACCATATACCAAAATATTAGTTTTAAATATAATAATTTTTATATCAAAAATAAAAATTTAGTTTACATTTGAAATTATTATTTTTATATTTTAACTTCATCAATTCGGAAAACCAAAATTATAGTTATAACTATATGTAGTCTAATTTATTTCAATTTGGTTTAGTTAACAAGTTTAGTTTAATTTTATTAAATTTCAATAGATTTAAATTTACATTTTACAAAACTATATATATATATAAATATATATTAAATTGTAGTCTTTAATAAATATTTATATTATTCCTTTTCTGATTTGGTCTAACTATTAAAATTTGATTTTATTTAAACTGCAATAGAATTAAATTTACTTTTTATAAGACTATTTGTTAATATCATATTGTATCTAATGCATATTTATTTTAAATTTATCTTATTATCTAGGTTTAAATATTTCTATATTTAAATATAAAAATTCTTATTTTGGATGCTTGTTTGTTTTAGTAAACTATGTTAAAATGGTAAAAATAAATTTGTTAATTAACATTATGAACCGACAATTTAAAGGAAATTTCAGCCATTTAACTAACAACAAAATTTTGATTTTATAAGTATTCATTTTTATGTGTTAAGGTACACTTACAATTAATTTTGTTGATATATATACACAAAATATGATATATATAAGTATATCATGATGTATATCCATGAGAAAGAATTTAAATGCGAGAGAGGTATCAGGGGATTTATATTGTGATAGATGTGGTGCTACCGAAGAATCAATTAACCATGTGTTCTTTGAATGTCCTCCAGCGCGTCAGGTTTGGGCACTATTCTAGATCTCATCTAACTCCACAACTGAATCTCTGTTCACAAATATGGATTACCTATCCTGGCGAATCCTACCTGAATTGGAAGATCATCAATTTGCTTGGATATTATGGTATATTTGGAAATGAAGAAATAACATGGTTTTAAGCAATTTGGATATGGACCCTAGGGATACTCTTCAACTTGCGGAAACAGAATCACGGCTATGGGCTGAGGCACAAGTAGTACAAACGCCGACACCAAACCCACAACAAGCGAATCTTCCAATGATTCCCGGCTGGTGGTGTTTTCTGGATGGGTCTTGGAAGGATAAGGAAGTTTTTTACGGGGCTAATGGGAGCACGTAATGTAAGGACTTCTCTCTCTCCTCTTCACTCTAAGATATAAGCTTTACTTTAGGCAATGGAATGTATGCGGAATTTGCGTCAGTTTCGGGTCACGTTTGCAACAGATTTGTTTGCAATTGGTAAAGATGGTGTCTGAACCAGATGAATGGCCTGCGTTTGCTACTTATTTAGAAGACATAAAGACTTTAAAAGAATCTTTTCATAGCTTAGAGATCATTCATGTATTTCGCATACAGAATCTGAAGGCCGATGCCTTAGCACGTAGTACGTGCTAAGAAACAGACGTCCTTTGTTGTGGATGCAGAACTACCAGTTTGGTTTACAGAGTCCGATTGAGTTTGTAAAAATCGATGACAAAAAAATGATATATATAAGTAGGTAGAAGTTTTTGTAGTTATATTTAGTTTTTTAATATGATATATAATTTTATTCAATAGTGACATATGAATTATTAGTGATTACTATATGAAGCCCCACCACATAACCCAAGCGAGGTACAAATCAAAAGAGCATTCAGCTTTACGTGGTATGTACTTGTTTATGTAGAAGCAGCGCAGCTACAAGAAGTTTTGAAGTTTTGTAAAGAAGGTGATAGTATTGTAAAACAGTTTTGTTTTCATTATGTTTGCAGTTTGTAGCGTCTTTTTGTAGAATGTTTTTAAAAACTGCATTTTTACTGAAAATGATGTTTAAGATGAGATTCCCATAGCAATGCACAAAAAAAAGAGATTCCCATAGCTGGCATGGTATGCGTCAGGAACTTGACATATTAATGTACCAGAAGTTCGATATATGTGAGTACCCAACCCACAACCATCAAGTTTTTTAATGCTGAACTATCTAAGTCGGGATTCACACAGATGGTTTAGTAGAGCCATTAACGAATTAGATTTTCTGTTTATCTTGAAGAGAGTTCTAAAATTCTATAGTCCATATATCATATCATAGTACTTTTATGTCGTAGAAATAATAGCCATAGTCCGCAAGTTAGTAACTATGTGCATATTGATAATAGAAGGCGGGACCAGAGAAAACGTTATGATCGTTAGAGATTGATTTTCTACGATACCATATAAAGTTTTAAAAAAGTGAGTGTGATCATCACAAAAAAGTATGTAGATTGACTAAGTAGGTAGACTTAAAGACTAACAAGATAACAACGAATTCCACGTCATTATCTTTTATCTTTATATCATCATCTCTATAGAAATATATATATAAAATAAAAATAAGTATTATGTCCTGATGTGTTTCCTGTCCACAGATTCGCTTCCTGATAATGTGTTATGGTTTATGAATTAAAAAACTTGCAAGCAACTCATTTCATAAAATATAATTAAATCTGCTGAAAGAAAAAGATATTCATAAATAAGAAGTTTATTAGAAACAAAAAAAAAATATTTCATACATATGATACTGATATACATATCATCAGTAAACGATACTTTATAATTAATTTCTTATAAAAATAGCTGATCTTCTTGCGACGCACAAGACATGCTTGTTTTCCCTTACGCACTGATTATTCCCTCACAATCTTGAATTTTCCTAGAAACAAATAATCTCCCACAAAGACCATCTTAAAGAGAAGCTCATATCAGTTACCAAAATTGTAGCCATCGAATAGAAACTCGTTTAGATCGTTAGGCAAACTTGGATAAGTTGAGGACTCGAGATCTGTTAAACCAATGCCATTATAAGCTTGTTGAGGTTCATTCCTTCTCATCATGTTATTCACCTGATTTGGAAGCTGATATTGTCGTTGTTGATGCTGCTGCTGGAGATGGTGATCATTGTTAAAGTAGGACAAACCAGGCATATTATTGGTAACGAAGTGGTTGTTGTTCATTGACAAGTAACCATTTTGATATTGATTTTCCTGGACCGGGTAAACAGCTGGACCATTCATAAAGGATGATGGTGCAATGAAACCATTGTTCATACCTAAGAAAGGCGAAGGTCTACACAAACTAGACCAATCAGTCTCTGGAAACTGTTGAGGAATTTGGTTCTGTTCAAGACTTAGACGATGTTTCTGCACGGCAACACAATTGATGTAGAATTTGTGTTATTCATATATGCAGAATCCTAGTTTAATTGTCACAATAAAAAAAAAAATAATATTCTTTTGTAACCTGAAGATGACTGGACACATTGTTTCTAGTGAGTCCTTTGATATTCAGGTCTTGCAAGCATTTGAGAATTATCTTTGGACTAGCTTCTGCGGTTGCATTAAAAAAATGATAAGTAAATAAAAGAGAAATAATTAAATTTGAATTACTAGAGATTTTAGAATAGTTAGATTACTTTTAGGCCCACCAACTATTTTGATGGCTTCGAGAAATTTCTCTTGAAGATCTCCAGTCCACGTCATCCGCGATTTCTTGAAATATCTCGCATTTTTATTATTTATGCTTTGTTCACAGTTGTAATTGCTTACGCTCCTTGAATCGTCGCTGTCTTGGTCTGAGCCGTTACTCTTAACCAAATCTGATTGCATTGGTTGAGTTTCTTCTATACCTGTCCTTCTTCGTTTCTTTGTTGCTTCCTCTTTTTCTTGCTTTGAACAGTCATCATGAGCCACAGCCGGTGGAACTAAACCGGTTTTAGATTTCATCCTCTTGCGTACAATGTGTTGCCATATGGTGGCTATGATCTCTTTTCTAACGGGTTTCATAACATAGTGGCATGCACCATGTACCATTGCGTCCATCACTGATTCTGTTTGATCGTCATCTGACATAACTACACAAAGATTAAATTAACTATTATTTGTTATCGAATTAAGATAATTTTGTTATAATAGTTTGAAAAGTAAAAATTTAATGCACGATATACATACTTATTACAGGAAGATCCATCTTTGAACCAATGATTGCGAGAGCTTGGAGTCCATTAATTCCAGGCATATGATAATCCCAAATTACAATATTAATCTCATGTTTAGAGTTTGTCAGAAACGCAATGGCTTCTTCTGCGTCCGCATAAGCTGTCACTGGATAATGATTAAACACGTAAGTATAAACCATAGCTTTAACAACTCTTTATTAAATCGCTTAATTTATACACATATATGTGACTATATATGTAAGAAGATGATTACCTTGATAGGCACAGCGTTCCATGATTTCTTTCATATTAAGTAAAGTGCTGAGACTGGCGTCGACAACCAGAACATTAGTACTCGGCGGAAATTCACTGAGAGGAGAGCTGATTTCACAAATTTCTTGCTGCAGTAAGAGAGTTTTATCTCCATCCTCAGTTATATTTCTTATAGACATTAGAAAAGTTACTTTTGTAGAGGTTTGGAAGAAAGCAAGAGATAATATGTATGTTAGAACATGTATGTATCTTATTACGAAGAAGAATGAAGCTTTTTATATTATAAAAATTGATTTTATCATCATGAAATTTTGACATGTGTCAAAATAAATTTATTAAAATTTGTTTTTATTTTATAGGTGTACATAGTATTATGTAATAAAAATGGAATGTAAGATTTATGGTAGATTACAATGAAAGAAAATTGAGTAACTACGAAGAAAAAATACAATTAGCTGTCAAGCCAAATCTTCATTTTACTGAATTTTATGAAAAAGATCTCAAAAAGATTAAACCATTTGACTTTCCCCGCTTTCAAATATGACTTTCTGCCTATGTTTTTTTCTAAAAAAATATACTATATATGAACGTATAATATGATTTTCAATATGAAAATAATAAAATGATGTTTAATATGAATTTTTAAATAAGGAATTTTCTATTACCTTGATAGAGTTTTATTCCAGACTGGACTTCCAATTATGCCGACATTTTTCCTAGAACTTGGAAATATTAAAAAAAAATCTGATCTGAAAATAAAGTTTTGCTTCGGGTACGGATCTATAGTATATACGCGAATCTCGGTTTGGATCCAGGTCTTAACCAAGACCCGATCAATTACCCAAATGAACACAAAACTAGGTATTTTTAGTATCATGGGTAATTTTTTAAAAAGTTTTGGTTAGTGTTGGAGTTTAAAGGTGAAGTTTCAGATTTTAAAATAATTTCGTAGCTTTTTCAAGTATTCGGGTATTCATATTTTCTGCGTTTTTCAATACAGTTTGGCTACTCTGAGTACTAAATACCTAAACCAAACTGTTAGGATAAAATAAAACAAGGTTCCTCGTGATACTACGTTAACATGAAGTAAAACAGCTGAACAAGAAACAAGGATCAAAGTAAGGTTTTATTGATCTTTTTGAGTGGGTTTTTCAACTTATAGGCTTGAAAACCGTTAGTCGCTACTGCTAAACTCGAGGTGCATAATAGTCGACCCATGTCTTTTAGGGTTTAGGAGTCCTCCATGTAGTAGGAAATTAGATTATGGTTTTGGGTTTTCCTGGTAAACTTTCATATTCTAGATATATTTTATTGCTTTTTGAGATATTCAGGTATTCATGTATTTTCGAGTTTCAGTATTTTCTGGGTTTTCCGGTACAATTTGGGTACTCCAGGTACTAAATACCAAAACCGAACTATAGCCAAAACCCGAAAACCCCAAACTCAATGGGAACGAAGCTGAGGGTACACACTCTTTGAAACTAACAATATGTATGAATATTTACAAAAGTATTGGGATAATCGGGTTTGATTCACCAGTTTAGTAAATATTGAGTATTGGTTAGTTTTCTTTTTACCTACCATACATCAGATTGTACAGATCACATTAGTTTAGATGAATAACAAACTTTTCTTCACCGCCTTCTTACTTTTTCTTTGCATCCTTAAACTTTGATTATCTTCACAAGATCAATAAATCTGATCCAAATGGTATTGATCTTGTGAGCTCATTTTTTCATAGACTAAGATGAGCAGTCTCGTTTTTATTCTCTCGTGATTTCTCAATCCTCTTTGTGTGGCGATTGTAAATATAGTCTTCAGAATTCTCATTTGTGTTTTCTCTTAAGTTCATCTTATTCACCGATCATCTTACTGCTTGAGATTTAATTCATTGATCTATTTATGTTTAGTAACGACACAATCCTCTGCTGATCCTTAGCTTGATTCGACGTGATATTCAGCTAATCAATATGTAGATCCTTATTATAACATAAAAACAATAAAATGCGGTCTTCTTCTTGTTTCAGATCTTGTCAACAACTTTTGAATTTCATTTTTTGAGATGATCGGTACGGATGATGTAGAATTTTTTGAACAAACTTGATTTTGTTGATGGTATGATCTCTAAACCTTCTTATAATGATCGCGATTATGGTATGTGGTCTTGTGTAACGAAACTATTATCTTGGTTAATGAATTTAATTTCAAAGAAGATAGGCCATGTTTATCTCTACTGCTGGAGGAATTTGGTATAACTTGGTCTCTCATATCAAAAAGTTAGATGCACCAAGAGTGTACGATATAGAGAATTTTTTTGAGTAAAACTGAATAAGGTTCTATGAATACATCAACCTATTATACAAAACTTGTTACTATGTTGGAAGAACGTAGAAAATATGTTAAATTGCAAGATTGAACTTGTGAAATGTATGAATGTGATGCAATAACTTTATGGGAAAGCTACAACACATGAGTCGTGTTACCAAGTTTTCTATGGGCTTTGTGGGAACTGAAATTCACACTGTCGATTTCCGTCGAATAAAGAAAATTAGGAAAACCCTAATTTCTCAGAGGTACTGGATTATCTGCGAGATCACAGAAAAACGAAGAACAACAGAGAACAGAATATCGATGGTAAATTGTGCTAAGGCATTTTATTGAATAATATAAATTGATATACAGATTTTCACAGAAAATAGGATGAATAGGAGGTTGCTAATCAACAGAGAACGCAGAACAAAACAGAAAAACGCTCTAAGTATGAAACTCACTAGTTAAGCCGCCAAAATTCTAAGTTCTCTAAAGCTAACAGAAGTCTACTAGGTCTAAATTTTCGGATCCTTTCTTTCTTGCATAAGCCTTCCTTTATATATGATTTCTAGGTCGGTTGTCTTTTCCCCTTCTGCCCCTGGCCGAGTTTATTCTTTTGCGGTAATATTCCATTTCTCTCGATTTTCATGATTATCTTTCAAAACTTGACATTTATCTTCTCGTGCATACAATACACAGACCGTCATAGTCACTTTGGGCTCAGATTAGTATAAAAATCGTAAGTGGGTTTACGACCACATTTTAGACCTTCCCGGGCCGTTTTGCGATTTAAATGTTTTTACGATTTTAAGAAGAAAACCCAAGGTACGCGGTCGGTATTATCAAAGTGTCCCAAATTAATTGTATAGTCTAGGCTTTTCTGGTGTTAAGTTAACTGCTGCCGTTTTATACGATATCATTTGAACTTACGAGAAAACAAGTCTTCGCGGGTTTTTTCGTAAAGTTCTAACTGTAACTCCAATCGAGATGAAAAAAGAGTCAGTTTGATTGAGACCCGAAGACAGGAGTTTCAAAGATGCGAATGCAAGGCATGGGATTGATTCAATTCGCATTTGGATGATGGTCTTCCAACTCGCCCAATGGCGAGTTGGATTGAATGATCCAACTTGCCATGGGGCGAGTTGGATGATGCTTGTCCAACTCTCCCAATGGCGAGTTGGATCAGAAGTTTCGACTCGTCTGTTGATGAGTCGGACGGCACTGGTTTGTTCCGTTGATCGGGAATTGTGATGTTCTAATGATTTCATTCGATCCCTAGAGATGCAATCTTAAACGTTGATTTCAAGATTACCTTTTTTGACCCCAACAGTTAGCCCCCCAGATCGCAAGTTTCGGGTGTGATTTTTCCGAGTGAATGAGGTTGTTTAATCGAAATCTACGGCTAGGAATGAATTCTTCTCAAAACCCTTTTGTCGATTTTTTTGGGTGCGAAGAATCACCTCTCCTTTACTTATTTATAAGTATTGAGCTCTCATTCTTCATTTTCTTCATACTTTCTCAACTTCCCATGTTTTCTCTACCATCTCTCTTAGAAATTCTTTTATACCAAGATGTATTCTTCCTGGAGCGACCAAAAGAGCTGTGATCCTGAGATGGGTGATTCCCTTCACATGAGTACGTTGGGTACTCCCATCTCTGGTGCCGTCCCGGCGCACATTGCAGAGTTCCTTTCCTTCCAGGGCGAGATGGATCGTCAGGAAGTCATGGAGGTGGTTAGCGCAGCACGCTCTGATTCATAGGATCTCCCCCTCCAGCTTGCACTTTGACTCCTTTAGCCGAAATACCGCTCTCGGACGATGTTGTTACTGCTCCTTTAAATAAAAATAGAATATTTTCTATAACTATGATAATTAATACTTTGCATATTTTGTGAATGATAATAATTTTAATTTTTATGCACTATATACTTTCCATTTAATTTGAATATCATTTTTCATTTATAATATTATTTAAAAATCGAATATAAATATATACATGCATATTAAAAAAAAATATTATGCCGTTTTTTTACATAATAATGATATGCATTTTTGAGTGTTTAATTTTCTAAACCTATTTTTAAATTAAGTTTTAGATCTAAATATAAATAAAAATACAAACTTATCATAGTAACCAAAAAAAAGAAAATAATATTTTCATATCAATAATAAAGTTTCTTATTACCATTGTTTCATTTTCTTCAAATGACATAATACAAATCTCATTAAATTCTAAATAATTGCTTTTTAATTTTATATAATATTAAGCAGTATGGATTATTCAATAAAAAATTCAAAAATTTATTTATGTTTTTGGTTTTCAGCGGGTCATCTCATTTCGGATCTTTAGTTAATAGTAGATTTTTAGATTTTTACAGGTTATAATTACAATTCTTTTTATTAAATTGAACTGAATTATACACATATCACTGGATTTATCTGTTCAATCATATGTCTGGGTTGGATATGAAAACACCGTTTAAAAATCAATTATTATAATAGAACAATTTTTTTGAAACACAAATAGAAAACTATAAATTATTTATTCTTTAATCAAAATTACCAATTCAATTAAATTTTATTAAAAAAAATATATCCGCATTTTAAAATCTAGTTATTAGCTTATGGCTCGACCAGCAGGGGCAGATCTATGCTTTTTAGGTTGGGGGAAGCTGCCCCCAGTGTAAACTATTTGTAGAGAGCATAGATTTGGGGGTAGCTGCCCCCACTATTTGTAGAGAGCATAGATCCTAATAAAAAATTATTAATTATAGTTTTTAGGATCTAGAATTTGAGTTTAGATTTAAGATTTACGGTATATAGTTTGTGTCTAGAGTATAGATTTGGGTTGGGAGTTTAGGGTTTAAATTTAAATTTAGGATTTAAGATTTGGATTTAGGGTTTGAGTTTATATTTATGACTCAGAGTTTATGATTTAAAGTTTATTGTTAAAAAATTTCGTTATTATTTTTTTAGTTATTTTGTTTCTTTTATAATTTATAATTAATAATTTATTTAACTATGTGGCATTAATTTATATGACAATTTAATTGAGATAAAGAATGAAATGAATTTAAAGATTCACTCTAGGTGAATTTATATTGTTCGCTAAATATTATGCAGCTTAGTTTGTTTGAGAAGTTGCTGCATCGAGTCCAGAACATCATGGCCCAATGGTAAGGACGGGCTCCTTCCTGCACCCAGGTTGTGAGTTCGAACCCTGCTGGAGGGAACTAAGTCATGATTTCTGGACACCAACACGGATATAGGCCTATGCTTTAGGGCCCATTTGCATACCCGGAGAGAGGGTCTATCCGTGGGCTGCACCTCCCCTTGGGGATTAGTCTGGGCCCTTCCATAGGCCCGGGATACCCCCAGGTTAATCAAAAAAAAAAAAAAAAAAAGTTGCTGCATCGAACCACTGGTCGAAGCACCATATCCCCACCCCCTTTCCACCTTTTTGTTGTATACTATGTTCTCCTTTCTTTGTTTGCATGTCATATTTTTTCTTCAAGTTGCCTTTTTCTTAGTCTGTTTTTTTGTTCTTTACTCTTTAGTTCTTTTCCATTTAAATTGATTTTCCTATTATTTTTATAATAAATATTTAAAAATGTTTTTATTTTATCTGTTGTTGGATTTACTTTTACTTTTTGAGTTATAAAAATATTTAGTTTATCATTGTACTAGTTGTTTGCTAAATGTTAGTTTTCTGAAAATGTAACTTTTGTTTCAAATTAATGAACTTTTAATTTTTACATTAAATTTTTGAACTATAAGTACATCATTTTGTGAATAATTTTTTTATAATTTTAAATCAGTAATACTTTTATAAATTTAGAATTTATTATTAACAAATGAAATAAACATTTTTTAAAAAATACATATTTTATTAATATTTTAAATAAAAATAAATATATTTTAATAAGTTAATAGATTCAACTTTATTTGTCCCCACTAAAAATAATTTCTGAATCTACCACTATGGACCAGCAACGGATCTTGGGCGAGTCACTCCACGACAGAAGGTCTGAGAGAGAAAACTTATACGAGATATATTGTCATCTCTAATCTATAATTAAAATTTTGGTAACATCTAAAATTTTGAATCTTTGATTTTCTCTCTAACAACAACTATACTAAACTAGAACGGGCCTTGTGGTCAAGTGGCAGTGGACGGGCTTGGGACGCCAACACGTTTCAGGTTCGATCCTCCTGTTATGCGAAACTAAGTCACATTGTTCTGTTCACCTAACGCGGATATGAGTCCATGTTTTAGGACCCATTTGAATGCCCAGGAGAAGGAGTCCATCCGCGGGCTTGCGACTCCCCCGGGGGTTAGGTCTGGTTTCAATAGTGACCCGGGTTTAACCCTTTTTTTCTCAAAAAAAAAACAACTATACTAAACTAGAAAGTTCAAACACAAAGATAAATTGATACGTGACCCTCTTTAACCTACATCATCATTTTCTTCCTATTAAATCCTTTAAAACTTTACTAGGATATGACCCGCGCTTTGCGCGGAGTGAAAAAAATAATGAATAGTTTTACGTAGATAATATTAATTTGTTAAATATTAATCTACATATATAGTATGCATATGTAAAATATGATAAAAGTGAGAAAATGATAACACGAATATATGCATTAGAGGATACAAATAACAAACATCATGTCTTATGCTGAAAAATTGAGGATCGACATATTGGAAAAAAATAAGATTATAGTATGGATTTGTATTTGTTTCAAAATAAAAGAATATATCTAAATTTTGGAATGAGTCTTTCACTTAAAACTTATAAGACATAATTATTTTCATAATATAAGTGTAGAATAATATTAAAAAACATAAATAAGACAATAAAACTCGATAATAATAAAACATGAAAAGAGCGAAAAACAATTAAAAAACATTAAAACATCAGAATCGCCGCTTAGTAAAATTAAAATCCATTGTCTGCAATCATATAAAGAGGAAAAACAAAATTTAGTAGCATAAATATTTACATATTTAATTAAGAAACTAAGTGAATTAAATATAATA
>NW_026615694.1:0-42576 GCF_000801105.2 Raphanus sativus
AATGATTACAGAGAAAACACTTACATGATTAAAACACACATAAATATGAAAAACTAAAATTTTAAAATAAAATGTAAAACAAAGTATATATCCGTCCTTGTTCCACTCGATTTTTTTTTATCATGTTAAAAAATAATAGCAATGTTAAATTTTATTTTAACATTGCTGTTATTTTATTAAATAGATTATGATTAAAGATTTATATACAAATATGATCCCCTAGTCTATATTGAGAAGTGATTTGCCACATGTCTTCTCTTATAATCGTTTTCACACAAAAAATTGTGACGTGACTATTAAGATTGATGACATGTCATATGATTAAATATGACATGGACAATTACATTTAATGCTAATATATATTTTTGGAAATCTTTTAGAATATGGCAATAACTCATATATTACATTTAATATTGATTTATATTTTGATAAACTTTGTAGAATATGGTAATAACTCATAAATCATCACTAAAATAAATATATTCAAATATGATATTTTGAATTTCGAAATATTATATAATTTTACATTTATAATAATAAATTTTTATTATCTAAAATTTTCTAAATTTTCTGAATTAAAAAAAAATTGTAATATCATTAGTTTCTTTTAGATATCTACAAATTATATAAATATTATTTAGTTTTAAATTTTGATAACTATACAATTTTATATGATTTTTAGTAATTTTGTACAAGTTGATTTAATAATTTAACCAAATGAAATAAATAATTTTTTATCTAAGATTTTAACTTTATATATATACATATATATTCTTAAATATAATTTAAAATAAAAAAAATTTCTCTTAATTTTATGCTTGATTAATGATATTTATATTAATTATTAGTCAAAATAATAAAATATATAATATTAATAAATTACATTTTAAAATATAAATTTTAACTTCTAAAAAATTCATCACTACACATGGTGCATGAAAACACCTAGATTAATAATTGTGACATAGCTACTAAAATTGATGACATGTCTTATAGATTAATATGACATAGACAATTATATTTAATGTTAATTTATATTTTTTGATAAAAAAAATTAAAATATGGTAATAACTCATATATTATATTTATTATCGATTTATATTTTTGGACTTTTTAAAAATATGGTAATAACGCATAAATCATCATTAAAATAAATATATTCAATTATGGCATTTCAAATTTTGAAATATCATTTAAATTAAAAATATTTCAAAAATATATACATATTTTTAGAAAATTATAAAAATTAAATCATAAAATCAAATTAAATCGTAAAATCATTAGTTTAATTATATATATTTACAGATTTTATAAATATTGTTTAATTTTAATTTTTGACAATTCTGAAATTTTACATTTTATTTAATATATTTAATTAAAATAAATAGATAGAAAAATCTACTTAAGATTATAATTTTAAAATATATACATGAACATTCTTAAATATAATTCAAAATAAACAAAATTAGTTTTATCTTAATTTTAATGTTCAGTTAAATCAAATTTATATTAAAATATTGATAAGAAAAGAAATTTATAATATTTATAAAAAAATAAATATAATTTATATTTATCTTTTAAAAATATTTTAAAACTTTTTTACTGCACATGGTGCAGGAAAACACCTAGTTACATAGAAAAACACATATATAAAAAATAAATTTCTAAGAAAAATAAAAAATATACATGTTCTTTGAAATGACGGATCAGAATCTAGTTATGTATCAAAATGAATTAAATTAATTACATAATTATCCACGTTCAATCTAATAACTCAATAAACAATAAGTAATCAGATTCAACATATAGACTGTGTAAAACATTAATTAAACTAGAGTTCATTACCATTCATTTGTGTAGTAATGAATATAATATTTATTAAAGCATAGTATCAATCTTATTGATTCGAAATGATGTAATTGGACTTCGTAGAAGGTAGTTAACATATTGTAATATTGAAAGTAGTGGATCACTAATATTTTGGAATTAAAGACTGATTATACAAAATTGGATCCAAAATTTTTGGAAGAAGTTACAAAATTATTTTATTAAGATAGTTACAATGCCTAGATAATCATTTAGATATGGTAGGCACAGAAAAATTGGACACAACTAATATCAATTGGACACAACTAATATCAATTGGACATGTTCCTAATTTAATAGTATTGGACACAACTAATATCAATTGGACACAACTAATATCAATTGGACATGTTCCTAATTTAATAGTATTGATAAATGATAAATATTTAACCAATTGCTGAATAATTCTTTTGATATGGTAGGCACAGAAAAAGGATGGTAAACATTTGAAGAATCAAAGGATTTATGTTGCACTTCGAACTACTTTCCAGAATACCTCCTACGGCGCTGGAAAGTAATATTTAAATTGATTTTTTTTCTTGCAATAGTTTTGATGCCAAGACTAACGCTACTATTATCATTTTCTTCTTTTTTGATAATTAGGAATTGAATAGTTAGATCACAAGATTTGGTAAAGAATTTAAGTATCATTTTCCCTCTGAGTGTATTTACATGGAGAGATAACAATATATATACATCATATGAACAATGTGGAGGAGACTTCCATGGTACCGAGGAACAATGCCAAGGACTATGCAAGATGAGAAGATACTCTTTGTTTCCAACATCTCTCCACATACTAAAATATCACATGTGTAAGTGTCACTTTTAAATTTACACTTTCGTTTTTTTTGTAGCAAACGTTTCATGCTTGATATTTTATGTTCCACTTTTAGAGTCGCTTTCTTCAGAAGTGTGGGAAAAGTTATTAGTGCTCAACTTATTGTGAACTCCAAAGGTTAAAATGTGGTATATGCCTTTGTGAGTTATCAAGTAAAGGAGATGAGAATATTTTGCAGTTATGATGATTTAATTTGGAAATTAATACACTCTCTCTAGTTATGTTATAGACATTAAAAATGAAACATGATAAATATCTTCTGGATCATAAGGTTTGGATTAGTGTGGCTAAGCCACCTCAATACAGTCATCGTCTAAAGGAAGAATGAGAAGAAGCAATGAAGAATGGTTTGATGAAACTTCCAATTTGGCTGAAGGAATAGCCTCAAGAAAAAAGACAATATTCTTTTAGAAATTTCTCCCAAAGATAGAAGTTTCATCACATGTGAATCTTTTCTTCTATCGTTCTTGAATAAAATTCTTTTCTTTCTTTCTTTCTTTTCTTCTCATGACTTCTCATGACTGGTATCTCGTCCTTCACTGTCGACTTATTGTAAACGAAGAGGGTCAACATGTAGGATGTGGCTTTATTACGTTTGAGACTACTGAAAAAGCAAATGAGGTGAGAGTATATATTAGTGCACTATTAGTGCATGTAGTAGTTGTTATTTGATATTTTTAGTGCTTATTAAAATATTTTATGCGGTAGGCACTTCTTAGCAAGAAAAAAATCGATGTATACTTTCTTTAATTTGTTTGCTATAAGCTTTAATGTCGTTACATAAGAGACTAATGCTATTAGTCTTGTTGTTGATTAGGTACATGGATGCAGAGAGGCTTTGGTAAGGGATTTTACTATTTTGCCTTTTCAGTTTCTTCATCAACACATCACACTGAGTCAAAGATTTTTTGTTGGTATACATGGAAAGATAACTAAGACGGTTTTTTTTCCAATATTCTAGGAAGAGAAAGGACCTTCAACCATAAAATCCCTCTGATCATCATTAGACAGAAATTTACTGGATTATCTATCCTACGGAACAAAGACAATCCTTATAATTCTCTTGCGAAGACTTATTTAGTGAATCTATTTTAAAACAAGCTCAAACTTGTGATGTTGTGTTTGATTCAATCTTTCTTATCTTTCACCAAAGTGAAAAAGACTAGCATAAAACATTTTATGTTCTTACGACTCGGACCTCAAAAACATTGTCCAAAAAGTTTTGGCGATTGATAAAAGAAACATCAATCTTTTCTTCTTAGATTTAGAACCAAATAAACAATCAATCGACTCACCTGGAGCGATGACCTTCTACGACATTCGCCTATGTTTCCCATGATAATAAGTAGAATGAGTATAAGAGCAGCCATTTGAGAAGAAAGGTTCTGACATAAAAAAAATATGTCAAAATCAGTTGGAATCCAGCAGAGTTTCTTTCCTGACCTGGTTTCATCAAAGATCATCACTTACTGACACTACGAGTGTGAGTCTTACAGACAATAAGCTCTTGCTTCTCTTGTGTTATCGTGTGGGTTTATTTGGGTTAGTACTTCCTTGATGGGTCGTCAAAACATATACCACTAAATAAATCATTTAGTAAAGAAGAAGAAATATTGAAGATCTGGAAACAAAAACTTACCTAGGGTTTGTGGTAACACAAGAAACTTGAATTGACGATGAGAAAAACTAGCTAGACGCCCAAGAACATAGATCGACTCATCATCGTCGAATTCAAGGGCAAAATGATCCTCATCTTTCTCTATGCATCAACAATGCATGTGTGTGTTTTAATAAGAGAGATGAGACTATCTTATAGAAATACATTTTTTGAGTTTGACAAAAGATGGAGTGTTAAATACGGCACCCTTGGAAATAAATAATAGTAAGTATTATTACTCTAATAATAATGACGATTATATATCACTGAATGTTTGCTTAATAATAAACAGCAATGTAACAAAAAAAAAGAAGAAAGATGGAAAAGCTTCATGTCTTCCTAAAGTTCCTGCTACTACTACTACTACTACACACAAGGCTTCCTCCTTTACTACACACGCCTCATGTTGTTCTGAACAACTCTAGTCCAAGAAGACTAGAACAAAACCTGATACATGAAAAGGCTTTTTTTCTTTGGATCAAAATGTAGATTAGTGACGTTGTATTGGATATGGATCCATCATTTTGCATGTGATGCTGATGGATCTCCCATTCTCTGTTTTTTTTTCTTCTGCATTTTAGAGCTGTTTGAGCCATAGTTTTACAAAAACTGAGAATGTGTGGATTAGCGAGCTAACGACTCAAGAAAAGAGAAGCAGACCAATCGTGACTCAATTTTTATAATATTCATCTATGATTGCAGGATCTGTTAGCTAATCCAAAATGCTCACTACTGGTTGCTAGAGAGCCAGAAGATAGGACCGGTTTGAGGATCACCCTACATGGTGATGCAGTGTTGGTATGTGTTTCTCCTTTGTTGCTTTATAGTTTTATACACATTTTACATTTAAGCTTCAGGGTTTGTTTGTATGCATTATCTAGGTTTCTGATAAAGACCAAGCGGCTGTTCGATCTGCCTATTTAGCCAAGCATCCTAGTGCTTTCTGGGTAAGCATCCTTTCTTGTAATGTCTAGAAAGTGAAAGACGATGTATAACGACATTTCAATAAGTCCAGGTGACCTTTTCTTGTTAAAAACTGTGAAGGTTGATTTTGGAGACTTCAGCTTTATGCGAATTGAACCAAAAGTTGTGAGATTTGTTTCAGGGGTTGCAACTGCTTTTCTAGGATCTGGAGGTGCTTCATCTTCTTTATATACTCTCTTATGCAATCTAGTTTATATGATCCCACTCGTTTTTTATTTGCTTTTTCTCTGAATCCTACCTTTGTAGAATTCAGCAAAGAGGAGTACCAAGGAGCCAAAGTCGATCCTATAGCTCAGTTTGCAAAGCCTGTAACGGTATATGTCGAATCATATAACTCTTTTTTAATTTCTCATCAACATATATCAGTGGGTGCATACTAACAACTCCTTTTTTTTTTTTCATTTTGGCAGTCACACATGAACAAAGACCATGAAGAGGATACCAAAGCTATTGTACACCATACAACATCCATACCTGTAAGTAACTCACTACTATCTTAACCTTTAGTCAACATAACCATAGGTAACGGTAGTGTTCATTTAGTTCTATGTCATCTTGTTGAGAGCCTGGGGCTGTTTATACACAAATCACAAATCAAAACCTCCTTATTTGTCAGGTGGAGAGTGCCTTGATGCTTGATTTGGACAGCCTTGGTTTCAACGTTAAGGTGTGTGTTTTCTAAACACCAAACCACCACCACCCCCTTTTCTCATCCTTTTTTTTTTTTATCTTTCAGTTTATAAAACACATATGTTTTCTTCATCGTGACAGGCTACTCTTCAAGGGAACACCTTCAAGATCCGAGTACCGTTCCCAAGACGCGCACAAGACAGAAAGTAAGACATTCTATGTTACACTTTTGTAACCGGTTTCTGTACCGAGTTAAAACTACTGATCCCTTTTACTATCAGAGAGATCCAAAACTGGTGGACTGACTAACTCTTTGGAATGGTGGTGGTATTTTCAGGGACGTCAAGACACTGATAGTGGAAATGCTTCAAGCTGCTAAGTCTGTTTCCAATTAGTTTTGCTAAAATAAAGATGTAAAAAACTTCATGTCTTGTTCTGAAACCCGCTCCCAAGATCTGTGAATATATTAAGACTAGAACAAAACTAGATACATGAAAAAGGGAACTCATGTATGCTTATTACACATCCGCCATGGTTATGATATCAAATAGTAATAAAACAGTGAAAACAACATTTTATAAGTTGAGTACTTTAAATCCATTTTCATTTTCAGGTCAAAGCTAGTGATTGTTCATCATGTGAGAGACATATGGATAAAGTTCAAACAATTTGTCAATGTTCCACTTAAATAATCATGTCAGAAGATGGGACCAAAATCCATTATTTGAAACATCAGTTAAACAACAACAAGAAGCGCATACATTGCCTACAACTAAATAATGTTTCCTTGTGATCGAGATGATCAACTAGTTTAATAATTACAGGGAAAACACTACAATGGTTACAGAGAAAACACTTATATGATTAAAAACACATAAATATAAAAATTAAAATTTTAAAATAAAATGTAAAAAAATATATATATATATCCGTCCTTTGTTCCACTCGTTTTTTATCATGTTAAAAATAATAGCAATGTTAAATTTTATTTTTAACATTGCTCTTATTTTATTAAATAGATTATGATTAAGATTTATATACAAATATGATTACATAGAAAAATATATATATAAAAAATAATTTTCTAAGAAAAATAAAAATAAAAATATACATGTTCTTTGAAATGACGAATCAAAATCTAGTTATATATCAAAATGAATTAAATTAATTACATAATTATCCACGTTCAATCTAATAACTCAATAAACAATAAGTAATCAGATTCAACATATAGACTGTGTGTAAAACATTAATAAAACTAGAGTTCATTACCATTCATTTGTGTAGTAATGAAAATAATATTTATTAAAGTATAGTATCAATCTTATTGTTTCGAAATGATGTAATTGGACTTCGTAAAAGGTAGTTAACATATTGTAATTTCGAAAGTAGTGGATCACTAATATTTTGGAATTAAAGAGTGATTTTACAAAATTGGATCCGAAAATTTTGGAAGAAGTTACAAAATTATTTTATTAAGATAGTTACATGATATGCCTAGATAATCATTTAGATGCAGTTATATTTAAAATTGAACACAACTAATATCAGTTGGACATGTTACTAATTTAATAGTATTGATAAATGATAAACATTTAACCAATTGCTGACTAATTCTTTTGATATGGTAGGCACAGAAAAGGATGGTAAACATTTGAAGAATCAGAGGATTTATGTTGCCACTCGAACTACTTTCCAGAATACCTCTACGGCGCTGGAAAGTAATATTTAAATTGATTTTTTTCTTGCAATAATTTTGATGCCAAGACTAACGCTACTATTATCATTTTCTTCTTTTTTGATAATTAGGTATTGAATAGTTAGATCACAAGATTTGGTAAAGAATTTAAGTATCATTTTCCCTTTTGAGTGTATTTACATGAAGAGATAACAATGTATATAACAATGTGGAGGAGACTCTCATGGTATCGAGGAACAATGCCGAGGACTATGCAAGATGAGAAGATACTCTTTGTTTCCAACATCTCTCCACATACTAAAATATCACATGTGTGAGTGCCACTTTTTTCATGTCTGATATTTTATGTTCCACTTTTATAGAGTCGATATCTTCAGAAGTGTGGGAAAAGTTATTAGTGCTCAACTTATTGTGAACTCCAAAGGTTAAAATGTGGGCTATACCTTTGTCGAGTTATCAAGTAAAGGAGGTGATAATATTTTGCAGTTATGATGATTTAATTTGGAAATTAATACACTCTCTCTAGTTATAGACATTAAAAATGAAATATGGTAAATATCTTCTGGATCATAAGGTTTGGCCTAGTGTGGCTAAGCCACCTCAATACAGTCACCGTCTGAAAGAAGAAGGAGAAGAAGCAATGAAAAATAGTTTGATGAAACTTCCAATTTGGCCGAGGAAGTAGTCTCAAGAAAAAAAGACAATATTCTTTTAGAAATTTCTCCCAAAGATGAAGTTTCCTCACATGTGAGTCTTTTCTTCTATCGTTCTTGAATAAAATTCTTTTTTTCTTTCTTTTCTTCTCATGATTTCTCATGACTGGTATCTCGTCCTTCACTGTTTTACAACACTAATTTCTTCAACCTTGAAAGAGTGATCAATTTAGTATTCGACTTATTGTAAACGAAGATGGTCAACATGTAGGATGTGGCTTTATTACATTTGAGACTACTGAAAAAGCAAATAAAGTGAGAGTATCTATTAGTGCACTATTAGTGCATGTAGTTGTTATTTGATACTCTTAGTGCTTATTAAAATCTTTTATGCGGTAGGCACTTCTTCGCAAGAAAAAAATCGATGTATACTTTCTTTAATTTGTTTGCTATAAGCTTTAATGTCGTTACATAAGAGACTAATGCTATTAGTCTTGTTGTCGATTAGGTACATGGATGCAGAGAGGCTTTGGTAAGAGATTTTACTATTTTGCCTTTTCAGTTTCTTCATCAATACATCACATTGGGTCAAAGATTTTTCGTCGGTATACATGGAAAGATAACTAAAAGGGTTTTTTTTCAATATTCCAAAAAGGACCTTCAACCATAAAATTCCTCCGATCATTATTAGACAGAAATTTACTGGATTATCTATCCTACGGAACAAAGACAATCCTTATAATTCTCTTGCGAAGACTTATTGAGTGAATCTATTTTAAAACAAGCTCAAACTTGTGATGTTGTGTTTGATTCAATCTTTCTTATCGTTCACCAAAGTGAAAAAGACTAGCAAAAAGCATTTTATGTTCTTAAAAACATTGTCCAAAAAGTTTTGGCCATTGATAAAAGAAACATCAATCTTTTCTTCTTAGATTTAGAACAAAATAAACAATCAAAATAAACAATCAATCAAAATTATGTAAAAAACATAAATTCAAAGGTTTTTCGCCCAAAATTACTGTTTTTTTTTTTTTTTTTTTTTGATTAACCAGGTGGTTGACCCCTTCGGGACCCACCCACCTAGGTCCGGCGCCAGCCTGTGTCTGTACCGTTTAAGGCCCTGGACACGCCTCCCCTCCCCGCGAGTCGAACTCGGGTTGCCCCTCAGTGACCGAAGCCTGGGGTGTACCACTGGACTACGAGGTCCGGGTCCAAAATTACTGTTACTTCAACGTATACATGATTATATAAAAAACATTGTTGTATAGGTATAAAAAAATCCATCACATATAGATATTTAATTTGTCAATATTATATGTTTTAAATTTTAGATATATAAATAATGGGCAGAACGCGGGTCTGGTTAACTAAAAACGAATTTGGAAGAAGACAAATATGTACAATGACATCTCTCAACAAGTCAAGTGAACCGAACCGAACCTTTTCTTCAAAAACTGTGAAGGTTGATTTTATTCACGTTGACGTCAAAATCATCAGTGTTCTCGGTTCAGGTTAGATAGATAACCGAAATGTCCAAAAGTGAGCCGTAGATAGTGATGGTGGACATATAAACCCAAAAAAGTGAAAGCCCAAGCCCATAAAAATGATTTATGTTATAAAAAGCTCGTTCGTTCGAAGACCACTCACTAGGATTCCCTGTTTTAGCTGCTCTCCATGGCTACTTGTTCGAAGAAATCGGCCGCAGAAGCTAAATCATCGGGTAACAAAACAGTCTCTTACGATTGGTTTCTCAAATACTCAAACCTAGTCTCTCTGAAGAGGAGGTTTTTGATTTTACAGGCAAGCGAACGATGTCGGGCTCTGATTCGGAGCCAGCTAATTTATTTGGTAAGCGATATACTTACATCTACATTTTTACCAATAACAAATCTAACTCTGAAGAGGAACTTTGTTTGGTTTGTATAGTGAAGCGTAGTAAGCTGAAAGATGTTTTGGAGACCAAACCTATGATTCTGAAGAAACGTAAGGTAAGCTAAGATGCGTATGAATATTTGATTTTTTTGTTCTACTTTCGAGTCGCTGCTAACAACACACACACTTGAATTCTTCATTCAGGAGGAGGCTGTCGTAAAAAAGAAAACCATCTTGGTTCGCCGTCTCTCTAAGGTCGCTGGGGTAGCAGATATCATCGATTTCTTCAAAGATGTTGGACAAGTTGTTCGTATTCAGCTTGTTGTACACCACGGGTTCAGGAGGACTAGGCGATGTGGCTTTGTCGAGTTTGCTTCTTCTAACGAAGCAGACAATGTGAGAGAAAGAGTAGACTACTAGTTGTATTAAACAATTATTTAACCAAGATTTCTGATTTAAATCTTTTTTTTTTTTCTTAATATTGTAGGCTCTCCAAAAGATTAAATATTTGCACGGTTCTCAGAATTTTGCTCAGATTTCCCCTCATCAGTACATCATACCCAAGTAAGTTCATTTTCAATGTTAATATTTTAACCTGATTGCTATAGTTTTGTTGGATGCTATTACACAACTAACACTATTGTTTTTTTTTTATAAGGTATTGCAAAGATCACAAAGTCTGGTAAGAAGATTACATTCTTGATTATTTAATCTTCGAGGGTTACATGGAGAGATTACAGGGAGTTTTCCATATTTCAGGAACAAAGATTTCATTCTGCGAGTAGAAGATGAGAAACCTCTTCCTAATTTTGTTGAGGTACCTCTTCCTGTTATCTTCAAAATATGCCACAATTGACCCTTTATTTTGGGGGATGAATCTTCTGACGAGGCTGCTATGTTTTGTTAAGTCATTTTCTACTTAAGAGTCGGCCGTAACACACTTGCCTGTTAATTGCAGAATGTTCTCTTTGTTTCCAACCTCTCTCCTCAGACTAAATTATTTCATATGTAAGAGTACAAAAACCTTTAGTTTTCCGCTTCCATTGCCTGATATTTTGGATTACTTAAGCTCCGCCTTTTACACAGCATCGATCACTTCAGTCCTCTTGGACAAGTTGTTAGTGTTCGACTTGTTGTAAATCCCGAGGGCAAGCATGTAGGCTATGGCTTTGTGGAGCTTGGTTCTGCTTACCAAGCACATAAGGCGCTGGAAAAAATGAATGGTGAATATTTGCTGGATCACAAGATTTTTATTGATGTAGCCAAGCTGCCTCCCTACCGTCTCCTTCCCACGTAAATTTCTTTTCCAAGTAAATTTATTTGCTTGAGTTTTAACATCATTACAGCACAAGACTAAATGATTTTTTTTTTTGTTAATTAGGTACAACTTTGCAGAGAAGCTCTGGTAAGGGCATTTAACTATTTTTGGTGAAGCTTTTTTTTTTTGTATACATGGAGAGATCACTTCGGTTTCTCGAAATTTCAGTTACGAAGACTATCTTCGACGAGGGATCCTTGTGAGAGACGAAGATAAGACAGAAGAAAATGAGACAGAAGAAAGACTTTATCAAGAGGTAGGACTTTTGATGAAATTCACAAGAAACACAAGGCTACTTTTTACGTGTTTTCTCCTTAAGGTCATGCTAACACACTTGGCTGTTAAATTTCAGGCAGTTGCTGTAAGAACTAAGACGATCTTTGTCAGCAATCTCCCTCGCCCAACTAAAATTCAAGATCTGTAAGTAGCGCCTCTAACTTCTTCTTCTTCCGTTCTTGGAGCAAGTTTGTTTTTCATGACTAATATTACTCTCCTCCTTTTTGACAGCATCGATTTATTAAAAGATGTTGGAAAAGTTGTTCAAGTTCGACTTCTTATAGACTGTGAGGGCAACCAAATTGGCGATGGCGATGTTGTGTTCGCTTCTGCTGAAGAAGCAGAGAAGGTGAGAGAGTAATGATGTAAATTGTTCAAGCAGTAATTTAAAATACCACCATTGCTGATCAAGTCTTTTTATACTGTAGGCGTTAAAAAAGAAGTTTTTGCACGATCAAGGAATTTCTCTTTTATCGTCTGAGGGATTTCCAGACCCTCGGCATCCCAAGTAAATCAACACTCTTTGTAACTTGTTGCTTAATTTTTTTTTTACGCCATTAAAGAAGACCTAACATTAATATTATATTATTCTTTTGTTAATTAGGTATTGCATCGATCACAAAGTTTGGTAAGAGATTTAACTATTTGTAATTTATAGTGATGTTCTTTGTATACCTCACACTGATTTTTGATCATCCAGGTACGAAGACTACCTTGGACGAGAAAACCGTCTGATCGAAGATGATGATGTAGTGGAGGAAGGATTTGATGAAACTCATGATTTTGCTGAGGAAGTAGCCATAAGAAAAAAGACACTCTTCGTTTACAATATCCCTCCCGGAATACGAACATATAATCTGTAAGTAGTAGCACTTTTAATTTCATCTTGAACATGACTGATATTTTGCCCTCCACATTTACAGCTTTGATTACTACAAAAATGTTGGACATGTTTGTCGTGTTCGACTTGTTGTGAACCGCGAGGGTGATCATGTGGGCTGTGGCTTTGTTGAGTTTGCTTCTGCTGAGGAAGCAATGACAGCGTTGCTCTTCTACCAGAGGAGTAGTAGAGCTCTGCAAATTCTCTCCGACGTGGTTGAGATGGCTCCATACCCTATCCGACCCAAGTATAAATTGTTTCTCTAATTTGTGTTTGTTATACAGCTTTCTTTAAGGTCGTTACTAATACTATTAGTCTTGTCTTGTTGTTGATTTAGGTACATGCGTGCAGAGAAGCTCTGGTAAGAGATTTTATTATCATTTGCCTTATTAGTTTCTTCAGCACATTGGGTTAAAGCTTTTTCACTGTTATGCATGGAGAGATAACTATTTGTCAATATTTCCAGGAACGAAGAGTACCTTCGACAAGAAAGCCTTCGGACAGAAGAAGATTATCTGGAGAGACAGGAGGTAACCGAATTATTCTGCGGTAAGAAGAAAACCTTCTCTGATGATGACTGATGGAAGAAGATGAAGAAGCTATCTGGTGTTTTAAACTTATGATACAATGCAAGAAGCTATTTGGTGTTTTTAACTTATGATACATTCTTAGGTTCTAGTTAATTTATTGTGTCGATGAATCTATGTTAAAATATGATTAACTTGTGATGTTTTGGTGGGTGGTCAAAGCGAAAAAGACTAGTGGTAGAACATTTAGATTAGTTTATTAGTGGCGCCTAGTCTTATATGATCTAAGCACATGCTACAATTAAAAAAAAATGTCTAGAAACACAAGCACGTATGAATTGAATTGTCGTTTATTTTCACTGCAGATGAGCGTCAAAACAGATCTTCTCTACCGCATGGGTTTGTAAGGCAGTCCTTGCCTATTCCATGGCCTTGGCCTCTGCAGATAACAAAAATCGACTTAGATTCGACATAGTATGATTTCTAGAGGGTAGAAAGCGGATATAATCACATGGAAACGAGAGAGGACAAGGAAGAGCACGAGGTTCTTTGGTACTAGAGGTAACACTTGCGAGCAGAGCTATAACGAAAACCAACAAAAAGATGAAAAAGAATTAAGAGACTAGAGGCAGGAAAAGTAGTAGATAGTTAGATAAAGTATGCCAGAAGAGAAAACACATTAGTTCATATCTGAGTATGATCGGCACATCAAGACATGAGAACAAAAAGACAGAGCACCATACACCATCTCAACTTGTGACAGTAAAAAAGAAGGTACAGATAAGAAGGATCAACCAAAATAAGTCTGCAGTTCACTGAATAAGATCTGATTCTGATGAATAAAAGCACCAAAGAACTGATTCTGATGAATAAAAGCACCAAGAACAAGAAACTGCAAACAGAGTATTACCCAAACATTGACAATAGTCTGATGATCCCCAGCGCCCGCCCTGAACTTGGATTTGCAGTTGTCCGAGGAACAGGTCCTGATGCACAAGAGTGTGGTCAGTAAACTCTTATCTCATTTGCATAGTTTTGCAGATTGCGAAGAAGATATAGGCTCCACAACAAGATCATGATCCTACATAGCAGTATAAGCACCTCAGATTCAGCAAAGAAATTTGAATTTATTCAGTAGAAGTAACATCTAAATCGAGCAACTGCAACACACATTAAACCCCACTAAGATTCAAAGTTCACAAAGACTCTCCAAGTAAGTACTACGAACGCAAATTCAAGAGTGTAAAAGAGGGAAGATAGCACGGACCACGTAGGCGTTGGCAGAATTATCGAGCGTCGTTTCGATTCGCGTTTTGTTTGGTCCTTGGGAATCCGACGTCGTTTTTAGATTGAAAAGGCTCCAAATCTCTTTATTTCTCCCACATCGCTTACTTCAACTCTTTTCCTTTGGTTTATATATCAAATGTGTACGATGATGGTGTGTCCGACAAATGATGATTGGTCATCTCTGTTTACCAAAGCGAAGGCATTAATTGCCACTTTGAGCACAAAAATACCATCATCGTCTGATGTGGGACCCCCCCCCCCCCAACCTCCCTTTTTTTCTTTTTTTTTTTTCAAAATAATTTTTTTTTAGGTTTAATAATAGTAATCTATATATATAAAGAGTGAGTTACCAAATAGAACACTTTATTCTCTTTTTTAACAATTTAAGACACTTGTTGCTGGACAGACACTTATTTGATGTGCTGTTTTTATTTGTGACCGAAATATCTCTCGTTGATGAATCTGACACAAGGAAAGAGTGAGACAGAGAGAAAAGAGTGGCGTTTTGTGTATAGATAGTGGGACCACTTTGTTTCTATCTTTTGTTATTGTTATTATTATTTAGTTTACCTCTTAATATTGTATTTTTTCTTTATTTTAAATTTAATATTATATATAACAAATCTATTGATGTAATAAATGATATATTTTTTATTCTCTATAATTTGATATCCATTTTGATATATTTTCTTGTTATGTTTTGAAATCTATACATCAAAATTATAAAAGAAAAGTGGACAAAAGAAATATTACACTTTGATTATGTGTATCCACAAGATGACTAAGAAGCCATCCACAAAAATATGTCAATATATAAAAAACAATTTTAGGAATTAGATGTTTTGTGGACAAAGCATTATTGGATATATATGTTGTGGATAGATAAAAATATGGGTTAATTAATTGTGAGCACATAAAATATATATAAATTGTAAACACATATTTTCATACATTTTGTGTAATTATATAGAAACTTGTGTACGAATGAATTATATAAAATTTCAAATCCGAAAAAGTTGAAAATGAATTTTGTGATCAGATGTTTTGTGAGAAAGAAAAATTGAAAAAAAATCGTTGAGAAGCCATCCACAAAAATATATCGATGTATAAAAAAACAGTTTTATGAATTAGATGTTTGGTGGACAAAAAATTAGTGGATATAGATGTTGTGGATAGATAAAAATATCCCCTATATATTAATCCTGGAACATTACAACATGTTTTGTAGCCACGTGTCATCACTAGGATGATTCTCAGAAATCCTTAGAAAAATATGTTGGTCCATATAAATATATATTATACTTTTTATTAAACTAATTATCATATTAATTAGTAGTCTTAATTTTTTTCCTTAAATAAAAGCTACGTAAGTTTCCTTAAATAAAAGCTACGAAATTACCTAATATGATTAATGTATATATGATAATTAATGATTACAAATAAAATATTTGATAAAAAAATTTGTATCCTCTACATTTTATTTTAATTAATATTATAAAAAAATCACTTAAACATATTTAAAAAAATAGATTTTTCATATATGTTATATTTTTAAATTTTTAAAACGTCTATAAATTACCAAAAATTGTAAGATGTTATTAAGATGATATTTTTTAGAACGGAACCTGATCCGAAACGAAATATTTTGGATATCGAATATATCGAAACCAGATTTATATACTTAAATATATTAATTATTTTTAGAATTTAATATCTAAAAAATATACAAAATATACAAAATATATAAAATGTTATTAAGTTGTCCAAAATACTTGAAAATATTTACAAATAGTTAAAAATACATGATTAAAATTGTTAAATGATATTCAAAATACCAATACTTCAAATATCTATTGATTTCTTATCCGAATATTGAAACTAACCAAATTTTATGTTAAGTTTAAGTATTTTAGCTTGCATTATACACATTTATATGTTATAAATAATTTTTTATTTTTATATTTTGAGAAATTTAAAGTATATATGAATTTTACTTTTTAAAAATAAAATGAGTTATCTGAGTCCAAACCCAAACCGAATTCGTAGATCCGAACCGGATCGAACTCACAAAAAATCGAAACATAACTGAACCGAACCAAATCAAACTGAACCAAAATGTATCCGAATGTCCACCCCATATCAAATGTAAAAAAAAAATCTTGATAACAAGATGCATTCTAATTGTAATATTTCAATACAACATATTTTAAAAAAATCATCCCGCGCATGGCGCGGGTTATCATCTAGTGGGTTAATTAATTGTGAACACATAAATTATATATAAATTGTGAACACATATTTTCATACATTTTGTGAAATTATATAGAAACTTGTGTACGTATGAGTCATATAGAATTTCAAATTTTGTGAAATTTTCATACATTTTGTGAACATTTAGATTAGTTTATTAGTGGAGCCTAGTCTTATATGATCTAATGCACATGCTACAATTAAAAAAAAAAGTCTACTGTACTAACTTATAGTTACAAACATATACGTTAAATAGATTATGTAATCATAAAATCTGGTTGCACAATCTAAGTGCTCGTGTGAAATATCACGAGACTCAAATACGAGCAAGTTAAACTCATTTTGCAGCAAACACACATACTCCAAGCGTAATCTAAGATTCCGACACAAAAGTCACAACAGAACTCGTCTTGAAATGCTGTATGAGTGCTTCCATCGCTGCCGTTTCACCGTATGTTAAGCAAGGCCAAGATCCTAGCAACCCACTCCGTGTTTCTTTGCTGTTTGTTTTGACTTCTTAAGCCCCGATGGATGGTAAGAAGATAAGCACCCTTTTCTTGGCCTGTTCCCATGTTCCCGTTTCCTGGGTTACTGACAGGGACAGTTAGAGCACTTTGTGCAGCGCTGATGCTGTCACCTTCGTTTGCTTCAAGAGTCAAAACTCTCCACAATTAAGAGAATCCCTTCGGCTGGCTCCAGTAGCATCCACACAAGATGCCCTCCTAGCTTTTTTTAAGAAGTAAGCTTAAAGCTCCTCGCCTGCTCTCTCTAATCTTGCAGCAGTGGTTTAGGAGATCAAGAACTGCAACCACCTCTTCTTCGTTGGATTTGCAGTCATCTCGCAAACTCTGTAAAGCCAGCAATGTAAATTCAATTAGCAAACTCAAACAGTTTCTTCGGATTACACTACATTTATAAACTATTCTTGTTTTGAGCACCTCTACCCTGTATCCAAAACGGCACAAGGACAATAAGGTCTACCCTAGTGTGTGATTAAAGAGCAATGAGAGGAAATAAATCATTTCCTTTCTGGTATAAGAATTTTTACCTTGATCATCGTATCAATTAAAATTTACAGACCACCATATTCTCCAACTGCACCTGCTATTGCAAACTCAATCTCTGGGTCTTGCACCATATTCCTCACCTTCTTCCAATTTTTCCAGCGCTTTCATAGAAACACGAGATCACTAGATTTTTACGGGGCCTAAACAGTAAGTAAAGGCAAGCAAACCCCAAAGCCAGAAAAAGTCACGAACCTGAAGTATGTATGTCACATTCATGGGAGGACAATGGAGCTGCATTTGAAACTAGCAGTGCCGAGTTGGTCAGCGAAGTAGAAGACTGATTTGATTTCTTCCAACCAGCTCAGGTCTATTGAAATAATGTTTCCTGCAACAAGCAACTCCATGCTGCCATATAGTCATCTTCCAGTACATTTAACAGGCGACAAATCTTGTTTTAAACATCCCGCATCAGTGGACCAATCTCAGCACTTGAATATGGACTTTTCGTCATTGATCCCCGAATAAACTCCTCTTGCGTGTGTGCCCTGTTCGGGATCAGCATATACACAGCCTCGGGTTTCGATGGGCAGATCAAATTACAAAGCTGCTCAAGGATAAACTGCAGTTACAATTGAAATGTCAGATAACTGGTCAAAGATATATAATGCTAATTAGGAAATAAAACTTCGATAACTCCAAGTGATGAATGTGAAGATCGTTTCTAGGAAACGAATTTTGAAACCATATCAGCTACATAGGCTGTGCAACATATTCCTAAGTCAGACTACGTGTATTTAAAAATACTCTCATCCACAAGTCTTAAAAGACGAATATAAGATCCCCATATTGTAAAGTGACGAACATCTCATCCACAAAGAATCATAAATTTCGAAAATGCTAATGGTCAGAATAATATTTCTTCTTACCAAGCAGGTACGTCCTTTTTTCTCTACCGCATGGGTTTGTAAATCCAGAAACACATGCACGGATGAATTGTCGTATATTTTCACTGATTTCAAGCAAAAGACCGTCAAGATCATCATCTTTTAGGAGTGCGTTACAGTCATTTATAAGCGCCTAGGCGAGCTTTGGGCAGAGAGTAAACTAGCCAGCGTGCACACCTCTGACCAAATAGATTGATAACATGCACTAAGAATTAGCTCTGTGACCCAAGACCCGAGGTCAAATGCCTGTAAAACCACCTTTAGATGGCGCCTGCTAGTGCGTCGCTTCCACCTAAGTGCAAATTTAAGTGCCAAGAAATCTGATCTGTGGGTTCTAGCCTGAGAGGCTTTGTATTGCCACCTCACAAAGTCGAGATATGATGCCCCTTTCTCCCATTCCAAATAACTCACAAGCTGAGTATCTAGCGTCTTCTGAGATATATCCGAGTTATTATCTTCGGTTTCTGACGAACACTTTAAGACGCCGGGAGCTTTCTCATCCTTTTCTTGCACTGTGGGAGCAGTTTTTCCTATCACTATTTCTTTCTCTGACGTATCTGATTTTGGAGGTGTGCACGCCACAGAAATGATCTGAAGGCAAAGAAGAATTACGTGCTCTGATATCGCAGGATGTTTAGAACCCAATTAAATGGAAGAAAATAATAGCTGAAAAACAAGGCACAGCAGTCTTGACTCTAAGAATTCATCAGTGAGAGAGCATACTTCTGAAAGCACCAACATCTCCTCACGAGTGGCGAGCGCAATGTCCATGGAACGATGGTGTTCAAGGCAGTACATTATTTTCTTCTGTACCAGATTGTTTAACTCACTGCCTGCATTCAGATCACCCTCCAAGAAAACTCCTAGAGCTGCCCTAGCTTGAGCACGGGATGTTTACGGACCTTGGTAAACATTGTTTCCAAACAACTCAGACAAGATACCAGCTGCAACAAGTTGTTTCCTAGATCTTGGATGCTTCGACAGCATTTGAAGAATCTCAAGACATTGAGTGAAAAATGTAGTGGCACAACCGTAACAATTGTTTGGGGTCTTTGAAACCACATATCTTGAAGCACCAGATGAAAAGTTTGAATTTATGTGATGGAGGTAACTCATCAGAGCTCGGCGAAGTCCCTGGCAGTGTTTGTGCACTTTTGCTGACAGAATTTAAAGCAGCTTTGCACTTCTCACCATACAGTACACCCAAAAAGTGTGACTTTGCAGTTTATCTTGCATGAGGGACGAGGCAACGATGCCATCATTTGCTGGACAGTGTCCTTGTGTTGTGAATCCATTTCAGTTTCACCAATGCTTGATACTATCTTGAGAAGCGGCTTCTTGAAGCCTAAGAGTTGCTGACATCTCCTGTGAGCGTTTTCAGACTAAGCCTCTATAGCAGCCAATCCCATCTTCATATCGTCTGCCATTTTCCATATTATCAAATATGAAACTTGATTTTGCCATGAAGTTGAACTCTAACCTCCCATACTTGCTATAACCACAGTCGTTGCACATCACAAGAAAGAAACCAAATTTTCGCAGTTGATGATGCGTCATTGCCTGCACTGATAAGCATTCTGATGACAGTTGCTGCAGATACCATGATTATCAGTAAACCGGTCGACTGCATCGAGGGCATTGCATTGGCTCAAGAGATAACGTCTGAAGATTCTCTTCTTGACCTTAACATCATATATATCTATCTGGACACATAACAGATGGATGAATAAAATGGAAGGTGAGCTTTTCCTGGCTGCATTGAAAAGATCTCTGATTCCTGGCAGCGCCTCTTCCAACAGAACAACCTCAACATTCTCCTCAAATCGGTGTTGATACAGATTGGACTCGAACCTTCCTTGGAGCAAAACACCTTTGAGACAGAACCACCTCGCTACGAAGTCTGAGTAAAGGAACAAGGGAACAGCTGTTAACCTCAGGAACAAGTAACATGAGTAGATTAAGATCACTCTGTTGACATTCTTTCTCAAAACAAATTTGAAATCTTACAGTGATGTGTTAAGATACCACCTCCTTCTTAGTATATGGACAGTGGAGCAGCCATCACAGCAGTATTGAACAGATGAAGTTATAGAGTCCTCTTCAATCATGATGACATGTGTATTTCCACCGGCTGTTCTGCTAGGAGCCGGAGGAGTTGTAACATTGTATACCAATTCATCTGTTGTCAACATCGTTTTGCTTTGGCAAAGAAACCTGAAGTAACCTTGATGATATTGCTAAGCTGTAAAAAAAAACTAGTTAGCAGACTGGTGCATGTCTAATAAACAGAATACAATGAACATAAAGAACACACCTGCTGGATGTTTGCACAGACTCATTAGGAGATAATATAAGTGCTTTCAGTAACTGAACAGCAGGAGCTACAGAATGAACCCCTTTATCCTTTCCTTGAGATGCCAAACACTCAGCATAGCTATAGATTAGTTCAACGGAGGACATCACGATAATGTTCATAGTTGGTGTATCAAGTGGCTCCGTATCCAAAATTCCCCATAGCACTTGCATCAGATTATCCACTACAGTTAAGAACCTACAAAACAAACATATTTCATATAAGCCAAGTGAGATCAAATGAAGACGAAAATTGTGAGAAAAACGTCGCTCCTGTTACCTTATACAAGGGTAAACGAAACAAAATCGTGTTTGAACTACACATGCAAATAGATAGACAGCAAACAGTAACAGTAACAGAAAGGCATATATACCTTTCATCTCCAGAAAGAACGAGAAAGTGGGTTTATAGGTCAAAGCTATTTTAGACACCATCCGCATCTGAGCACTAAGCTCTTCAACAATCGATCCTCCAGTACCAGAGATGCCCAATCTTGAAGAGGTGACCTTGACCACTCCAAGAAGTCGCATGGTGTCTTCAACCTATACCAACAGATAAATCAATGTCAAAGACAACAGATCATATTTAAGGCATATCTACGCAACTGAGAATGGAATATCAGTTACGGATGTTGCGTCTGAGCTGAGCCGACCCACAAGGGAACTTCCATCATGATAGGATATAAAAAGCAGTAGATATGTCGGAGAGAAATAGACAGATGAACACACAGAGATGTGAAGTGACAAATGTAAGGCAGTAGATGAAATCTTCTGCTCCCACAACTGATTTGAAAACAGACTTGCAGTCCTTGCCTATTCCATGGCCTTGGCCTCTGCAGATAACAAAAATCGACTTAGATTCGAAATAGTATGGTTTCTAGAGGGTAGAAATCGGACAATCACATGGCTTACCCCGTAAACTAGCACGCAGTTCCCATGAAAGATAGACGATATAGCACTATTGGAGAGGTTCTTTGGTACTAGAGGTAACACTTGCGAGCACAGCTAATAACGAAAAAAAAAAAAAAAAAAGATGAAATAGATTAAGAGACTAGACGCAGGAAAAGTAGTTAGATAAAGTATGCCATTGCCAGAGGAGAAAACGCACTAGTTCATATCTGAGTATAATAGGGCACATCAAGACATGAGAACAAAAAGACATAGCACCATCATCATCATCTCAACTTGTGACTGTAAAAAAAGAAGGTACAGATAAGAAGGATCAACCAAAATAAGTCTGCAGTTCACAGAATAAGAACTGATTCTGATGAATAAAAGCACAAACAACAAGAAACTGCAATGGGGAAAACAGAGTATTACCCAAACATTGACAGAAAACTGAATAGTCTGATGATCCCCAGCGCCCTGAACTTGGATTTGCCCTGATGCACAAGAGTGTGGTTAGTAAACTCATCTCATATAGCATAAATTGAAAGTTGACTAAATCAGAAAAGAGAAAGAAGTCCACCGTGAGCGAGCTTGTTCATTTGCATTGGTAGATGATGGTCTTGCAGATTGCGAAGAAGATATAGGCTCCACAACAAGATCAGGATCCTACATAGCAGTATAAGCACTTGAGATTCAGCAGCAAAGAAATTGAATTATTCAGCAGAAGGAACATCTAAACTTCAAATCGTAAATCGAGCAACTGCAACACACACACACATTAAACCCTAAGCCCTAAGATTCAAATTTCACAAAGACTCTCCTCCACAAGTAAGTAGCTCACACAGATCAAACTCGAACTCACAGTACTACGAACGCAAATTCAAGAGTGTAAAAGAGGGAAGATAGCACGGACCACGTAGCCGTTGGTAGAATTTTCGAGCGTCGTTATCGTACTCGCCGTCGCCGCCGCAATCTTCTTCAATCGCCGGAGAGATTCGATTCGACCTTTCTGCCTTCTGTTTGGTCCTACGACGACGTTTTGTATTGAAAAGGAACAAAAAAGCTCTCAAAAACTCATCACTTTTCTCCCACATCGGTTACTTCAACTCTCTCCGTCGGGTATATATATCGAATAGATGTGTGGACTGGTTGTCCATAAATGATGATTGGTTCCCTTGCCTGACTAGGAAGGCTTCTCTAAGCCCTACTGTTGACCCCCCCCCCCAACTTTTTTGTTTCTTTAAACTTTTTACAAATTATAAAATAAATTTCAAATTATTAAAACCCAAACAACGCTACTAATTACCGATAACAAATATTTTATATACTCATCTAAAACTAAAAATTATGACATGTGCCAATTAAAACATGATAATATTCTCTTTTTTTGAATTCTACATCCATTTCTAATAAGCTCCAAAATAGATCTCAGTCCTTCTCAATAAATCCATAAAACGTGATCCGATTCTTCGAATTCGGATCGAGATTATTAGAATGCAAACACTACTGAAAATAAATATTATACTGATCTAAAACTAAAATTACAACATGTGCCAATTAAAAATATGCAATTACAATGATAATATTCTCTTTCCTTAAATTCTATATCCACTTCTAATAGGCTACAAAATAGATCTTAATCCTTCTCAATAAATTCATAAAATGTGATCCGATTCTTCGAATTACCAAACGTATAGCATTCCCAAGCGTTTGGCCCCAATGACTTTTTCTTTTTATCTTTGAGAAAAATATACTATGCCTTCGCCCTCAAAATTATGAACATGACACTTCAATTTCGATATGAAATGTTTTTAATTTTCTTTTTTATAATCGTAACAACATAAAAATAAATCTCTTAACCAAAATATCATGACAGTATTATATGTACATCATTTAGATTCTCGTTTTATTTAATGTTCCTATGAACTTTCGTTTTCTGTATATAATGTTTTACAGAATATACCTTATAAAATGAATTTTAAATTATTAGAGTGTAAATGTTATTAATACTGAAAATGTACATTATATGACTTAAAAACTATATGTTGTTTATTTATATTCTAAAAGAATAATACACTGAATTACTGTTCTTATGAGTTTTATTAATGCTATAGATGTACTTTTCAATTAATTTTATTTTTCTATTGCTATATGTTTTTATCTTTTAAAACTAATTATTTCAATATAATTAAATATTTGTTTAGGACTAATTGTTTCACTAATATTTTAATCAACAATTAATTTCATATTTTATGCAACAATTAATTTTAAAAATATTTATATAATGTTTTTTAATTTCTTTTTTTTTTCATCATTTCAATAATATTTCTAAAATGCAAAGTTGATAAAATATGCATGTATTTCAAGAATATTTTAATTCGCAATTAATTTCAAGATTAAAAGTAATAAAATATTTATATAAAACAGTGAAAAAAGCATTTTATAAGTTCAGTACTTTACTCCATTTTCATTTTCAGGTCAAAGCTAGCGATTGATTCTCATGTGAGAGACATTTGGATAAAGTTCAAACAATTTGTCAATGTTCCACGTAAATAATCATGTCAGAAGGTACATTATTTGAAACATCATTTAAGCAACAAGAAGAAGCGCATACATTTGCCCACAATTAAATAATGTTTCCTTGTGATCAAAATGATCAACTGAGAAACAACTTTTATAAGATTTGCTTAAATGAACCCACAAAGCGAAGTTAGGTCAAGTCAATACGCAAAGATTTCTAGTAAGGTAAATAATCAACATCAATCTGAATCGCTTTTAATCCTCTTGCTCGCCTCTGCAACACAACCAAATCACACACGTTAGATAACCGAAAGTGAGGCCCATAGAAAGCGATGATGGACATATAAACCCAAAAGTAATGAAAGCCCAGCCCATAAAAATGATTTATTTTATAAAAAGCTCGGTGCTAGTCCGAAGATCACTAGGGTTCCTTGTTTTAGCTCTGCTCACAATTGATTTATCATCGCAAACCTAGTCTCTTACTTGTCTGAAGAGGAGGTTTTTGATTATACAGGCAAGCGAACGATGTGGGGCTCTGATTCGAAGCCAGCTAATTTATTGGGTAAGCGATATACTTACATCTACATTTTTACCAATAACAAATTTAACTCTGAAGAGGAGCTTTGTTTGGTTTGTATAGTGAAGCGTAAGCTGAAAGATGATTTGGTGACCAAAGCTATGATTCTGAAGAAACATAAGGTAAGCTAAGATGCGTATGAATATTTGATTTTTGTCCAAGTGCTGACACACTTGAATTCAATTCAGGAGGAGGTTGTCGTAAAAAAGAAAACGATCTTGGTTCGCGGTCTCTCTAAGGACGCTGGGATAGCAGATATCATCGATTTCTTCAAAGATGTTGGACAAGTTGTTGTTCGTGTTCAACTTGTTGTTCACCACGGTTTCAGGAAGACTAGAAAATATGGTTTTGTTAAGTTTGCTTCTTCTAACGAAGCAGAGAAGGTGAGACTAGTTGTATTAAACAACTATTTAACCAAGATTTCTGATTTAATATTTTCTTTTTCTTTTTTAATATTGTAGGCTCTCCAAAAGATTAAAAATTTGCCCGGTCCCCAGACTTTTGCTCAGATTTTCCCTTATGTGCACATCATACCCAGGTAAGTTCAATTTTCCATGATTGCTATAGTTTTGGATGCCATTACACAACTAACACTATTGTTTTTCTTTATAAGGTATTGCAAAGATCACAAAGTCTGGTAAGAAGATTACATTCTTGATCATTTACTCTTCGAGGGTTACATGGAGAGAGATTTACACGGTCTTTTCTTTCATATTTCAGGAACAAAGATTTCATCCTACGAGAAGAAGATGACACACCTCCTCCCAAGTTTGTTGAGGTACCTGTTATCTTCAAAAATTTGCCCCTTAGAGTCGGCCCTCCTAACACTCTTGCCTGTTAAATTGCAGAACGTTCTCTTTGTTTCCAACCTCTCTCCTCAGACTAAAGTATTTCATATGTAAGAGTACAAAAACCTTTAGTTTTCCGCTTCCATTGCCTGATATTTTGGATTACTTAAGCTCCGCCTTTTACACAGCATCGATTACTTCAGTCCTCTTGGACAAGTTGTTAGTGTTCGACTTGTTGTAAATCCCGAGGGCAAGCATGTAGGCTATGGCTTTGTGGAGCTTGGTTCTGCTTACCAAGCACATAAGGCGCTGGAAAAAATGAATGGTGAATATTTGCTGGATCACAAGATTTTTATTGACGTAGCTAAGCTGCCTCCCTACCGTCTCCTACCCGAGTAAATTTCTTTTCCAATTGTCTTTGTTTCTCTAATTTATTTGCTCGAGTTTTAACATCATTACTGAAGACTGAATGGTATATATTTTTTTTTGTTAATTAGGTACAACTTTGCAGAGAAGCTCTGGTAAGGGGATTTAACTATTTTTTTGGTGAAGTTTTTTTTTCTTCTTTGTATACATGGAGAGATCACTTTGGTTTCTCGAAATTTCAGTTACGAAGACTATCTTCGCCGAGGGATCCTTGTGAGAGACAAAGATGAGACAGGAGAAAGACTTTATCAAGAGGTAGGACTTTTGATGGAAACTCTCAAGAAACATAACTTTTTCCATGAGGGCTACTTTTTGTGTGTTTTCTTCTTTAAAGTCATGACGCTAACACACTTGGCTGTTAAATTCAGGCAGTTGCTGTAAGAAATAAGACAATCTTTGTCAACAACCTCTCTCCCCCAACTAAAATACAAGATCTGTAAGTAGTGCCTTTAATTCCTCTTCCGTTATTGGAGCAAGTTTTTTTTTTCTTTTCATGACTAACATTTACTATCCTCCTTTTTGACAGCATCGACATATTAAAAGATGTCGGAAAAGTTGTTAATGTTCGACTTCTTATAGACTGTGAGGGCAACCAAACTGGCGATGGCTATGTTGAGTTTGCTTCTGCTGAAGAAGCAGAGAAGGTGAGAGTAAATGACTTCAAAATTATTTTAACTAGTTATTCTAAGTAGTACCACCATTGCTGATTAAGTCTTCTTATACTGTAGGCGTTGGAAAAGAAGTATTTGGACGATCAAGGAATTTTTCTTTTTTCGGCTGATAGTTTGCCAGAGTTTCAGCATCCCAAGTAAATCAACACTTGTTGCTAATTTTTTTTTTACTCCATTAAAGAAGACCTAACATTATTATTATTATTATTATTTTTTGGTGAATTAGGTATTGCATCGATCACAAGGTTTGGTAAGAGATTTAACTATTTGTAATTTAAAGTGATGTTCTTGGTATAGATCACACTGATTTTTGATGATCCAGGTACGAAGACTACCTTGGACGAGAAAACCGTCTGATCGAAGATGATGATGTAGTGGAGGAAGGATTTGATGAAACTCATGATTTTGCTGAGGAAGTAGCCATAAGAAAAAAGACACTCTTCGTTTACAATATCCCTCCCGGAATACGAACATATAATCTGTAAGTAGTAGCACTTTTAATTTCATCTTGAACATGACTGATATTTTGCCCTCCACATTTACAGCTTTGATTACTACAAAAATGTTGGACATGTTTGTCGTGTTCGACTTGTTGTGAACCACGAGGGTGATCATGTGGGCTGTGGCTTTGTTGAGTTTGCTTCTGCTGAGGAAGCAATGACAGCGTTGCTCTTCTACCAGAGGAGTAGTAGAGCTCTGCAAATTCTCTCCGACGTGGTTGAGATGGCTCCATACCCTATCCGACCCAAGTAAATTGTTTCTCTAATTTGTGTTTGTTATACAGCTTTCTTTAAGGTCGTTACTAATACTATTAGTCTTGTCTTGTTGTTGATTTAGGTACATGCGTGCAGAGAAGCTCTGGTAAGAGATTTTATTATCATTTGCCTTATGAGTTTCTTCAGCACATTGGGTTAAAGCTTTTTCACTGTTATGCATGGAGAGATAACTATTTGTCAATATTTCCAGGAACGAAGAGTACCTTCGACAAGAAAGCCTTCGGACAGAAGAAGATTATCTGGAGAGACAGGAGGTAACCGAATTATTCTGCGGTAAGAAGAAAACCTTCTCTGATGATGACTGATGGAAGAAGATGAAGAAGCTATCTGGTGTTTTAAACTTATGATACAATGCAAGAAGCTATTTGGTGTTTTTAACTTATGATACATTCTTAGGTTCTAGTTAATTTATTGTGTCGATGAATCTATGTTAAAATATGATTAACTTGTGATGTTTTGGTGGGTGGTCAAAGCGAAAAAGACTAGTGGTAGAACATTTAGATTAGTTTATTAGTGGCGCCTAGTCTTATATTATTTAAGCACATGCTACAATTAAAAAAAAAAGTCTACTGTACTAACTTATAGTTACAAACATATACGTTAAATAGATTATGTAACCATAAAATCTGGTTGCACAATCTAAGTGCTCATGTGAAATATCACGAGACTCAAATACGAGCAAGTTAAACTCGTCTTGAAATGCTGTATTAGTGCTTCCATCGCTGCCGTTTCACCGTATGTTAAGTAAGGCCAAGATTCTAGCAACCCACTCCGTGTTTCTTCGCTGTTTGTTTTGACTTCTTAAGCCCCGATGGATGGTAAGAACATAAGCACCCTTTTCTTGGCCTGTTCCAGTTTAAACTTACTAGAGTGGATTGATTGTTTACACACTGTTGGATGGCAAGAAGGCATTGTTCTTGTGGATGAAGAGAAATATACAGAACCTAAAATAGAAGAGGTATTTATTTATTTGAGCCAATTATATTTTCGTCTCTGTTTTATAACTTCGTTATTGTTAATATGTTTTCTCCTCTCTCTCAGAAACTTGTAATTAATTATATGAAGAAATAATTGAGCCTTGCATGTAAATGAAATCAAAAGAATGTTGTTGAATTTTTTGAAAGGTAGACTGATGAAGTCCTTCATTGTTTGACTAGAAAGATTATTCTCTCATTGGTATTATTGGTTAATTAAAAACGAATTTGGAATGTCAGGCCATGAACGAGCAAGAAGTTGTGGAGATGAAATCAACCTTGGATAATTCATCTCTGTTTCTCTGCATTGTTGAGCTGTTTGAGCCGTAGTTACATACTGACAATGTGGTGGTATTAGTAAACTAACGGGTCAAAGAAAATAAAACCCATCGTGACTCAGTTTTATAAGATTCATCTCTGATTGCAGGATCTGCTTGCCAATCCAAAATGGTCACTACTGGTTGCTAGAGACCCAGAGGACCGGACCGGTTTGAGTATCACCCTACATGGTGATGCAGTGTTGGTAGAGGAACGAGTATGATCTCTCTCTCTCTCTCTCTCTCTTGATCATGCCTACCTCTTGATCTAGATGATGAAGATCAAAGGTGCTTGGCGATGAATATGGAACAGCTTCCAACACCACGAGTGGTGTCAATCTGTCTTTCCCGCACATTACTTACTTGTGCCCAACAAAGGTTAGATGCAGATCCACCACATACTCCCATGACAGCAATTCCAATTGATGTGGAATGGAGGTATGTTGCCAGCGATGCAACCAGTAGCGTCAATCCATGTCTTGGAGTTTTCCTGCCCTCTCATGTTGTTCTGAACAACTCTAGTTCTCATGTATGCTTTTCAATTCATCATATGATTATGGTACCAGTAGAGTAGAACTTGGCTTACTTTAATCCTTTTTCCGGTCAAAGCTTAGATTGATTGATTCTTATGTGAGACACATTAGAATACAGTACAAACAACCTCATACTTAGTGTCAATGTTCCCACGTAAAATAAAGAAAAATTATGTCAGAAGATGGGACCAAAAATCCATTATTTGAAACAGTAAGTTACAACAAGATTGTGTGCAAGTTACAACAACCACAAGCGCATACATTGCCCACAAAGAAATAAATGTTTCCTTTGTAGTTCAAAATGATCAACTGAAAGAAACTACTTTTATAAGATTGCTTAAGTGAACACCACAAAGCAAAAGTTAATCTAAAAAGTCAATACGCAAAGATTTCTAGATAATGTTCAAGCTCCTCCTTAATCTGAATCGCTCTCAACATTCCCCATTGCTTTTAATCCTCTTGCTCGCCTCTGCAACACAAAACACATCATCAATGCTAATGCCTCAGACAAGATCTCAAAATTTCTGAATGGAATTAAAAAAAAAACGTATTACAAAGCTATAGTACCTTCTTGGAGCTCTTCTTGACCCGGACATCATATCTATCGGGACACATATCAGCCAACCATGTTCCAGGACTCACCAACTGTAAAACAGACGATAATTGAACTCTCAAAACACTTTTTGAAAGAAGAAAAACGAAAAAAAAAAACTCACAAGTAAGCTTTTTTGGATGAGTTTGGGTCTCTTCTTAGGCCTGTGCGAAGGTTTGCAACCTTTCATAGCCATGAAATCTTCTTCCTTCTCTTTGCTCGACAGCGTCACAAACAGCTTCGGCCACATATTACTCTCCTCTCCCTTGCTATTGCTGTCTTCTCCATCTAATAAGCAAGCTTTCCCAATTGTATCAACTACGCCTCTCGTAGTGTAATACCTCTCCTCTTTCTCTTTCTCTTTCTCTTTCTCTGCTAGTCCTCCAGATCTGAGTATTGCCCCTTGTGATCCTCTACAAAACATTTCAGAAAACCCATTTAAAAAAAAAAATTGAGTCTTGGCTTCAATTCACGGAAAAAAAAATAGTACCTGGAGAACCTCGAGGAGTGAAAGAGGAAGGTCTCTTGAGGAGCTGAAGAATTAGATTCGCGGCGTGAGATGTGTTTGTCCTTGTTGGCGGCTCTTAGACGTCTCATTCTCTTCTTGTTTCCCCACTGTAAGAACATTTCTTGTTCTAACGACGACATTTCTCGAGCTTCTTTCTCCGATTGTATAATCTGTCCGAAACAGAGTTTACTAGTGTTAAAAGAGAAGTTTTTTTTTAATTATTAAGCAGTGAAAATTCAAAAAGAGCAAATTGATTTAGGGTTGGGAAGATTCAATTAACTTGAGAAGAGGAGAATCCCCGTAACAAATTTACTTACAGAGATCGATGATTTTTTTTTCTGGTGAAGAAGGGACTGGAGATTCTGATGTCTTGTTTTGTTACTGAGTAAGACCACCGTAACCGCAAATTTCTCCGGCGAAATTCTCTTTGTGTGTGTGTGTCTCTCTCTCTCTCTCTGTCTCTCTGACTTCACGGCTCTGTTCTGTATTGTGGAGGGCAAAGGTGGTTTAGGGCATCTCTTTATATTTCATCTCTATGCTGTCAATGGAGGAATATCTACGAACCGTTCGATTATAAAAATCGACGGTCCGATTTTTTTACCAGTCTGAAAATTACCTTCCTGTCCTTTTTCCCGACCAGTGGGCAAAATGGCAATGAATTTTTTTCACTGCTAACTTTTTTTTTTTCTTATGTTTGTTTGATTGTGAGGATTGGTAAACAAAGTTGGGCCTCCTTTGAGAACGACCCTCCCTAATTTTCAGAATTTTCGTAAACAAAGTTTTAGCCCGTCTAGCAAACCATATGGCACATATAACTCGGACATTTTAGCAAACTTTCTCATCTAGTAATGAAATGAAATGCTTTTGTTTTTGGAGAAAGAAAACTACGTGAATTGAACTACTAAAATTAAACAAATCACAGAAAGATATTTGAGTTATTTCACAACAATTAAAAATATTACATGAAATTTTACAATGATCTATATCTATCAATATATCGGATTTTAGCAAAATTTACAAAATGTAATGACAAGGACCATGCATGCACGCTAGAAACTATTGAACTTATGAAAGCTGGTATGAGGACAGACTAGATCTGATCCATTTGATTCCATAGAGAATTATGGACGGTTGAGATTCAAAGTCCATCGTAGTAACCTCCAAAAGATATCTGAGCTCTCACGACAGGAACACCTTTCATTGCAAAGATTGCTTCGTTAACCTTTGTTGCATGATTCACAGCTTCATTCATCCTCTACAACCAACCACCATTAAATAAGTAAAACATTTCTAATCAGTAAGTTTGATACGTGTTTCATTAAAAAATAATAAGTTTGATACGTGTTATAGGCTTAGGGATTGTTGTTGTTAGTATATTTAATAAACAAAGAAAATTTCTTCTTGAACGTAAACTTTGACGTTTGGCACAAGCTATAAAGTTAGAAACAATCGGTTTACGAAACGTATAAAGCTAGAAACAAGAATCAGTCTTTTTCAACTACAGAGATTGTTCACTTAAAACACGTAAGCTTCACCTTATCAATATTCATTTACTTGGATTAAAATATCTAAAAACCTATTTCTATAGTTTAATCAAAAAGTTAACAATCATCTAATCTAATCAAAGTTTCTAGAATAACAATTACCCAATCATAACAAGCAGACATTTACCAACTATAATCCTCATATATCACTAACATCACAAAAATAATTATAGGCTTTATCCAAACCACTCCCTTAGCTTTCGCATCTGTAATAATTAATCAAGTTAAAAATCTGGAACCTAAGCTTGTGGAATTACCATATTAATATACAAAACTCCATTTAATTTATTAATTAATATAATTTTCGTAAAAAAATTAAGTTACCTTATGATCATCAGAGTAAATCTGAAACCTAAGCTTGTGGTTCTTGTCCTTACAGACTTTGATGTTGTTGTGTCCGAGGAATAAGACACATACTGTAGCGGCTGCTGCTGCAACGCCAAAAGAGCAAACAGCTCCGATCCCATTAAGACCAATCTTCCAGAAGTTCAGTTTCTCACCACCATGTTCACTAGTCACATCATCATTTTCTTTCTTCACTTGCAAGTCATCGCTTCCTTCGCAATCGGAGGGCTTCGCAGCATCTATCAAAGGCACAGGACTCGTGATCCTCGCTGGTGGGTCAGTTTTCATGTCGGCAAATTCAGTTTCCTTCGTTTTCTTGAAGGATACTCTTGGTGACGGAGCAGAGTCCATCAAAAGGGTCTGTTTTGGATCGGGATCAAGATCCAATACGGGCTCCCAAGCTATGGGAACTTGGAGGAGCTTTGTGGGGACAACTCTTGATCTTGGAGGAGACTCTATCTTGTGGAGAGGATCTTGAGTAGATGGGGAGAGGAAGCAATCCATCATCATGGCTCCATGGTGATCATCCTCGTCGTGATCAAGATCAAGATCCTTGAAACAGCTTTTGGGGAGTAACTCCCACTCCTCAAGATCCATGTCTCCTTGAGATGATCTCATTGAAGCTTCTTCCATCAGGGCTTCCAGAAGTTCTAGAGAGAAAGAGAAGATTTTATTTGTTTGACATTAGTCTGAGAAAATGAGATCTTTTGAATTATTGGAGCCAAGTGGGGCTTAGGTATTCTTCCCTTGTGAAGTGGTTTCAAGATCCTTTAATAGATTTGAGAATGTTTGGATACATAATTTATAATATTAATAATTGAGAAATATATTCAATAGAAAATTAAGATTTGAGACTCTTCTTTAATTTTTTTCTCTCTTCCAAGTAACACATATCTAAGATGTTTTATAAATACACACAAAATGATTTGAAAAAGCTTATTGAAAACGCGTATGCCAGTATTATCAGTAACCTCTTAATTATGGGGGAAAATAATCATGTATATAGAATGGATTGATATTAGTTGAAGTTGACATTCATATACAAGACATGTAAATGAATTTATTTTTTGAATGTATTATCTTGGAGATGTGGGTGACGAAGTGAATTGGAACTTATCTAAAGCAATGAAGTGATGACAAAGGAACAAGTGGTCCACTTGGGACCTGTTTCAAGAACTATTGATTGCCTTCTTTGACAAGCTCCTTTAATTCTTCCTCTTCTCCACTGTTTTAATGTTTTGTTAAAATTCAAACTATCCTTCGGATGACTGGATTTTCAGTTCGTGCATCAAATTATTATTACTGGTCAATCAGTCAATAATTTTTCTAGTTTTTCCTGTTAATAACAGTAAAACTAGAACATAGTTTCACTAATACACATGACTACAAATCTTTTTTTTATCCTTTCTTATTTCTCCAACTGATTTTGATACCCATTTGTTACTTCCTTAATAACAGTTTGTGTAATATTAGTATGTTTTCAACTCTTAGCTAAAAAAAAAGGTTAATTAGTTTTGGATAAGGTTTAGTTTTGTTGATGATATCATGTTTGTAATAAGGCTATAAGGGGATTACGAAGAATCTTGTGTGCTACATGCCACTAGTAGTAATAAAAGAATGGAGAATTGCATAGTTTGATGTAGGGCTGGGCATTTTATCCGTTAAATTTAATTCGATTCGTTATCCGTTGCTATTCGATTCGAAAATTCCGAATATCCGTAAGCTTTCGAAGCAAAGCAAATACTAAAATTCAATATCCGTCAAAATCGAAGCAAATCACAAATATTAAAATTTTGGGAAGCGAATATCCGATCCGATCCGTCAATATATAAATACATGTATATTTTGATTATATTTAAAGTTTTAAATGTATAAAATTATATAATTATTATTCTAATATATTATTTGATAGATTCTATTCATATTATTACTTATATAAAAGTATTACATAAAAGGAAGAGAAAATATTTACGATAATTATAATTTTTTTTTAAGTTTTGTGTTATTATAATTTTAACTAAGTTTAAAAATTTACAAAATATGAAGATTCATTGCTTTTTTTAATTTTTATCTTTTATATCATGCAAAAAATATATTTTACAAAACAAATTTGTATCAAATTTTTAAGATTATTTGTATTAATCAAAACAAATGAGAGATCCGTAAGTATCCGCGAATATCCGCAAATATCTATTTATTTTCCGGATATCCGTTTTTCCGAATATCCGTATTTTTCCGAAGCAAAGCAAATCGAAAAATCAGATATCCGTAACATTCGAAGCAAATCACAAATACCTTCAAAAACCCGAATATCCGATCCGTGCCCAGGCCTAGTTTGATGTGAACACACTACCTATTGATCAGATTAAATTATGTTTGACTTTAGTAGTTTTGGGAATAACTCGTCTTTGACGTGTTTTCATCTCATCCCAGTCTTGATATTATTGCAACTTTGAATTGTAATCTTTCATCTCAATACTATCTGTACAATGGTCAAGGCTATAGTGAGCCTTGAAACAAAAAAATGCTATGTGATAATGCAGCATGCATATGATAATGGCATACCATACCATGTGACTATCGTAGAGACAGCCGAACTCGTACAAACATTACAAAAGAAAGTTGCTCTGAAGATTCAGAGATGTTTTTAGCTGACTCAATAAAATTATTCAGTAAGAGAAATGAGGTCAAAACATACATCTCAGAGTTGTAAAACAAAAAAGAGAGAGAAACATATTCACAGACAGAAGCAAAGCTGTTCCTGGATTTACATCTTTGATGCAGACAAATTAACTCAGAAGAAGTCAATAAAACATTCCATGTAAGGGAACTCTCAGAGATCAAGAACACAATCTCTTTCCAATGCTGACAAGATACTAGAAGTAGACTTTAAGAGAGATCAGGACTGGTCTGATGAAGTATGGCCTAAAGAGACAGATGCAAGCGATGAAGCCCAGGCTTGAGCGTTCATTGCTCTCTCATGAAAGTTCCTTGTTTTGACGAGTCCCAGTTTCAACCACAGCCTCCTCACATCCACCATGTGAAGAGCGCGGCTGAAAAGTTGGCTAATCTCTCGAAATCTCTCCAGGTTGAGACTGGAAACGTAAGAAGCCCACAACGCTTTCATGCGTGACTCTGCAATGGGGAAGACGAGGATTGCCATTTGTAAACAGATAAACAGCAGAGAGAGTACCAAGAAGGGATCTCTTTTGAATATTTCTTCACTAATCGATGTCCCATTGCGTAACCATGTGATCAGGTTGCCATCGATGATGGCGTCTAAGCTGGTTGCTGGTTCAGCTTCGACCACATACTGGACAGGCTTGAAACCTGGCAAAAACCGAAAGAGTCAAATTGGAAACAGAGATAATTTCAGGAAAAGACTTTTTGGTCTGGTGAATCTCACCTGTAGATTCTTCATAAAACTCAATCAGGGATGTAAGATCATCCTTTTGACCATGGTATCGTGCCTTTGAAGTTTGGTTTACAATCAGGATTGAAGGTAAGCTGTGGATGCCATACCTCGAAAAGACACTGCAAACAAAAATCAATTAGGTGAAATCAGTTAGTAAGATAAAGTAACCTAGAATTGTAATTATGTAGTAGTAGTTTCAAGAAAGAGCCGGCTTACGATGGGAGTGCTTGAGAATGATCGAGAGCAAGGTGGTGTATCTGAGGGAACATGGAACTCAAAATGTCAAACTTAGGGCGGAGAGGACGTGAGAAAGGGCACCAGGAAGCATAAAAGAGCACAGACATATAAGCAGCATTCCCACCACGGTTCAAAGACATCATTAACCTGTCCAGCGAGTCTCCATCTACCTGAAAAATTGAGACAGACAGACAGACACGTGTTTACAAATAAAGCTATTCGTTTCACAAAGCATAAAAAAGCCTCAAATCTTTTATAACAGAAACAAACGGTACCTGGATAGGAGGAGGAGGAGGTGGATGCGTAGAAGGAGGACATTTGGAGCGTAGATCGAACCGGAAGAGCTCGAACTCGTGATTGCAGACGGAAATGTTCACCGGCGATGATGAAGCCAACCCAGAGGAGGGAACGCATATCGCACACAATAATGATAACAATAAGAGAATCCCAACCCGTATATCCATTTTGTGCGAAAGTTTTTAGGGAAAATCAAACGATGGATATATCCACAAAATTCGAACTCGAATTATTATTACAAGAAGCAAAAGAACAAAACCTAATTGATGTCTGAAGAAGAAGAATCAGACAATACGATTAGGGCGAAATTCAGATCCCACAAATTTTCTACCTTTTCGACAAGAGAAAACAAAAGATCGAAGAAACGCCAAACTCTTGATTGTTTTTACAAAATGCTATTCCAGTCTCCTCTCTCTCTCTCTCTTTTATATATTTTTTTTTGTTTCTGATGTTGGATTTTTTTTTTTTTTGTCGACAGATGTTGGATTTAGTTAACCGATCTTAATTTTTGTTTTCTCTGCATTGCCCAAAAGAAAAATTGCATTTTATTTTATTTTTTCTCCAGATATTTTTACTTGTTTAATGTTATCTTTTTACTGCAAGCGGATGATATTTTTCTTTTCTTTGATATTGTCCATTTACCGACATTAATTTTTTTTTCTGGTAAAATGTTAAATCGAACATTAAAGTTTAACATAATTAGTACTTCAATCTAAACGATATTTAGTAAGTGGATTAGTTTTTCTTGCAATCAAGAAGTCAAAAGATGATGATCACGGTGGTTCTTGTTTTTCCAAGTCTTTTAATTGTGAAAAATTTAAAGAAAAAAGGCTTTTGGGTATTAACCAAGGGGTCCTTAACTAAACTAGTAGTAGGGTTTAAGAAATACATGGGCCTCTGAGAGTACCAAAGCCCTTTGTCAGCCCAAAACGTGTCCATCATTATTCATAGGGAACTGAAAGGTTGAAGAAGACGAGCTGAAAAAAACAATGGAAGGCTATAAAGATAGGAGGAATGAAGAAGAGATTAGTCACCTCGAAACTGGGCATAGCAAAAAAATATTCCGGAATTAGTTTCGGGGCTTTTGAACCCGACGTGAATCGAACACGCAACCTTCTGATCTGGAGTCAGACGCGCTACCATTGCGCCACGGATCCGGATGAAAAATGTACCCATACATATACTGATATTTGTTACTTGTATGTTACCGATCGCCGATCCACCCAAATCAAAGAAAAGTCACGCCTTTGTTAAAAGAAAATGATCGCGTGATCTTTGCACTTGTAAGAATAATACAGTCTACCAACAAGCTTTCCTCACAGTAACTCCTAGAATATTATTTTTAGGATGTTTTGAATGACATAATGACCGTAATTATATATTTTGATACAACAGCTTAACATGCATATACTCTTATTTCTTCGATTTTTAAGAAGATCAATTGCATACACAACATGCTACGACAAATGGAACCAATGGATCAACACATAGCTTACGACACCCATTCTCGCAGTCAGAAACTCGTACTTCTTTCACATCATGCAGCCAAGATTCACCATGCGGCAAAGATTCACCACCATGCAACACAAGTTCATGAGTTTCTTTGGGTAATAACCTTGTTGCCTCAGTACTCATCACTACAAAACCAAACCAGTATCTTGCTATAGATAAATATTTGTGCGTTAAACATTTATCTTAGATATGAAATTCAAAACTTACCAGATGCAATAACTAAGACGATAACAAAAGCAAACTTCATTTCCATTGTTTTAGATGTTAAGAAAAAATAATGGTATATGATCAGTGTTGTAGGAACCATTATATAGAATGAGAATAGTACTGATTTAGTCAACTTTCTTATCAAAAGCATGGAAAGAAAAACACTAATGGTAATTTAAAAATGGTACTTTATTAGACTTTAGTTCCAAAACCAAATCCAGTGCTATTCAATTGTGTATTTGTAAAAGTGAACTAAAATCCAATGTTATTCAATGTTCAACGTCTGATTTTGTTAGAATTCAGTTATTTTGGATTTTAACTGACTTTTATATTTTTCGATAAAAAGGACTTTTATATTTAAATCAAATGTAAAACAAATACTTATTTTTCATCTAGTTTTTTGGCAGGATTTCAGAAATACCATACTCTCTCTTCTCTCTTTATCTCTCTCTGTACATAACTTGATCCTAAGTTGATTGGATGGAGAAGCAGACGTGTGTACTCCACTAAAATTTTGTGTGCAAACTGAAATACATAATTTGATTCTTCATCCAAAAACACAAACACAAGATTCCTTTTTAAATTTCGTGTAATTCCAAATCATAACATGAGGAGACAACGTGTGTATGACGGTTTCAGAAGACCTCATGTGTTCATATGCCTGATCATAATCGATTCATGCGGCAAAGATTCACCACCATGCAACACAATTTCACGAGTTTCTTCAGGAAACAATCTTGTTGCTTCAATTGTCATCACTACAAAACCGAACACAAGTATGTTGATGTTGGTATAAGTAAAAAAATTGAGTGTTTTAACTTTTATCTTAAATATGAAATACGAAACTTACCGGATGTAGCAACTAAGAAGATAACAAGAGCAAACTTCATTTCCATTGTTTTAGATGCTGAGAAAAAAATGGTATATATACCTTTGGTGATTTTGGAAGGTACATTATGGATACTTTGGTGATTTCACTTTTGACTAAAATGGTGGTTGAGGACAAGCAGAAATAGAGGAGATTAGATCCGTATAGAATGAATTGGGATGGAGATTAGAGATTCCTTTACAGACTTTCTCACTTATATTTAATTTGTCTTTGATCCAATAAAAGTCAAGATTTTATGCCTATGATACTTCGACTACCCTGACACAAAACGGAACAAAAAGCACTAGTAAAGATATTTAGCATCAAATGAACTTGATAGCTAGGAAGAAATATTGTAAGAACCTATGGCTGCATCATCAGTCAGTAGTTCGCAAATCTCGACTAAAACTTTGCGCTGTGCAGGCTCCCATAACAGTCAATGCAGCCTTATGTAGTTATTTGATGGCTTAGGTTAATTTTGATATTTACGTATTGCATAGAAACACCTTATAACCAGTTGAGAGGGTTAACTTCATTGTACTTTTGTGCTGTAAAATATATACAGATTCTTTTTTTTTTTATTACAACAAATATATATATATATATACAGATTCGTTGGTCAGAACTTGTCTCATTGCTTACCTGTCTTTTCGAGTTTGTTCTCTATTACTACAGGTTGTTTCATGTCGTCTTAGGATCTGATGTTTAGTTTAAATTTACACACTGCGATATGATATAAGTTATCTTCGTAATTTCGGACACAAATTAAATTTTTCTTCACCATACGGCAAAGATTTACCCTGCAACATAGTTTCAAGAGCTTCTTCGGATAATAACCTTGTTGGCTCAATACTCATCACTACAAAACTAAACCAGCATTTTTGTTGTTATAAATAAAAACTTGCATGTTTTTCTTTCTGATAAGTGACTTTTTTGCCAAAAAAAAAAACTCCGCTGCCGGTACCTGATAAGTGACTTGTATGTTTTAACTTTTATGTTACATATGAAATACAAAATTTACCGGATGTAACAAATAAGAAAATAAGAAAGGCAAATTTCATTGATAAGATCTTTTCCATTGTTTTAGATGTTGAGAAAAATACTGGTATTTGATCAATTGTTTTTTTTTGAAAGCTGGTTATCTGACCAATGTTGTGGGAACCATTTTATATGATGAAACTTGTATTGATTTAGTCAACTTTCTTATCAAATTATGGAAAGAAAATCACCAAGATATGTATTATTTAAATTTCATAAATATACGTGCAGACTAAATTGATTTATTTACCAAATTTAATTAAAAAATGCATAAGACCAATTCATTTTAAGATTTTAAACTTTAATATACATAAAGACTAAACTGATTTCTTTACCAATTTGTTTTGTTCAAAAAATAATATATAAACTATATGCATACTATTCATTAATGAATATTTACATTGAAATCATGTATTTACATAAGTTTTTTCAAAAAAATTATTATTTATTATCTTATCAAATTATGATAGTTTACATTAATCCAATTTGAAATTTATTAATTTCTCAAATATTAATTTATTGAGTTTTTTACTGTATAAATAAACCTTTTGTATTTGACTACTACAAAACCTTTTGTAATTGACTGCTACGTCCCATTTAAAGATTCTCTTTCTTTCTACCCATGTTAGAGAATACGTGCATGCATGGCTGTATGAAATATTTTAATTTCTCTAATATTAATTTATTGAATTTTTTACTGTATAAATAAACCTTTTGCATTTGACCGCTACATTTCGGGTCCAACTGGTGACACCTATTCAAGGAAAAAATATCAGGGAATTGTATGTTCCTCTCAATTTCTTTTCTTTTTCACCAGTTAGAAGGAAATTTAATTATTTGTAGGAATTAGTAATTCCTTCACGTTCCCTTTCTTATAAGGAATTATAGAGTAAATATATTCCATGTTAAATTAGATATGGAACCAATTTTCCTTCTAATTAATTCCATATCATTTTTTTGAATTATTTTCCTTGTAGTTCCTTTCATTTTTAAAATGGTCACCAGTTGGACCTTTCATTTAAAGACTCTTTCTTTCCACCCATGTTAGAGAATACATGCATGCATGGCTGTAGTCAAGAAGACCATTTTAAGTTTCTTCAATTTCCTTACATGTGCTTGTGTAGTCATGTACAAAAATATGATTGTGTGCCAGAGATTTTTTGTTTTGTTGGTGAACAACATAAGGTTTCTGCTTAGTTTCTTAATGAAAACAGATTTTTATCATATTTTGTCATCTATCGTATTCAGGATTTTGAACTCGCCTTGAAGTGAACTTATGTACCATAGATTTTACCTATTTTATACCATGGTATAAGTCTTTTATCGAGTCTATTATATGTGTTTGAAGTGTGTTTTAGAGCATTTTCAGATTAAGGTACGTTCTGGATACTTTGGTGATTTTGGAAGGTACATTATGAATATTTTGGTGATTTTGGAGTTATTTGAGATTGAGCTCATTTTTGGATACAAGATATATATGTGGGTTTTCTTTCCAATTCTACCAGGTTGAGGTTCATCTAACGGTTAGCTCTAAATTTATGCTTGATTTATTGGAGAGTTGTCTGTCTGACTTGCGAGAGAAAGTTGTCGAAGATATGAAAGAATGTCGATCGTTACTAATACTTTGGTATCAAACAACACTGATATCAGAAGAAGGACCGAATTTATTTTATGATCGACTTAGGCCCAGAAGTAACCCATGACATAAATCTCATAGATTCGCCAGTAACATGATTGAACATAACTGGCCCAATTTTTCATTAATATTAACACATGTTCTTATTATTTGAGGATTCAATTAAAAAGGATCAGATTCTTTGCACACACAAGAACATCTTACAATAAAAGGAATTGGAGTACATTCCAGATAACAGCCTTTCTTGCATCGAATACCATCAACATGCGGCAAAGATTCACCATGCAAAACAGTTTCAATAGCTTCTTCGGTTAATAACCGTGTTGCCTCAATACTCACCACTACAAAACCAAAACAGTACTATTATTGTTGTTAATAATTTTTTTTGACTAATATATAAGATAAAAAGATTTAAACGCAAATTTTATTATGAAAATTTACCGGAAGCAACAACTAAGAAAACAACAAGAGCAAACTTCATTGATATCTTTTCCATCGTTTGAGATGAAAATAATGGTTTATGATCAGTGTTGTGGGAACCATTTTATAGAATGAAAATGGTATTGATGATTAGCTAATTTTCTTATCAAATTATGTGGAAATAAAATCTATAAGATAATGTATTATCTGATGTAGATATACATAAATACTGATAGATTATTTAACACATTTAATATAAAAAACTTATAAGCCAAAATCTGGAAGAAAGATATTTGTCCTCTTAAGATTATTAACAGTTATAAATAGAGAAAATCCAGAAGATTTTTTTTCAACTGAAGCAGAGAATCATGATCAAATAAATACCGAAACCGGGGTTATACCTAAACAACCACCTCATGTGGATTTATCAAAGTAACATCCGGC
>NW_026615695.1:0-42576 GCF_000801105.2 Raphanus sativus
TGTAAGACCCGAACCTGGATCCCAAGACCCAACTGATCCGCGGCCTTAACCTAAACATCTAAGTGCAATTGGCCGGTTTATGTCCAAATAATTCTAAGTCATTTTCAAGTGATCTGAGGTTCATATACAAATCATAAGCAATGCGGAAGCTAAAGTAAACATTCATTTTATTAATATAAACCATGTGATCCATACAATGTAGTAATATCAATCAGTTTGCACAATAGGCTATCATAAGTTCCATACTATCTAAACACACATCACACATCCATCCTTGGCTTGAGTCTTCACAGCTCCTTGGCTTTCCCACGATCCTGACCAGATCCTGCAATCATATAAAACCCATCAAATACACAATCAAACCGATATCCTAGCAACAAGTCTAGCAATGCATGGTTAAGTCCCTTAGAACTAGTTTCTGTCCCAAACCTTGACCCACTCGGATAGGCCTCTAAAAATTATACAAACATCATGATAAATCATGATAATTCACAACTAAGAGAATGGTCAAGTCAGAATCCACAGAACAGGTCCGGATCATACCGATCTCACCCTAGACCCGCCCCCATGGCCATAACTTACCACCTCTATATCAGTGATATAAAATTATCCTTTCACCATGATAATTCATGATAAATCCCAATTAAGAGATATATGAAGTCAGAATCCCCAAACCTCAACCGGAAGTAGGAGATCCAACCTTACATGCCCAACCAAGGCCATGGAGAGATTACACTGACCAATCCATGCCTTGGCGGCCTGACCATGAGTCTAAACTCATGAACATCATCAGAATATGTAATAAAAGAGATAGAATGACAGAGAAGGGAGAACGGATGCAACCAACATCACTTGGTCCATGCGGACCATCCATCCGGACCCATGGATCATGGCGATGGTAAATGGTTAGCATCACTAACCTTAGGAGTGGCCGACGATGGGTTCTGATCCTTCCCACTAGCCTTCTCGGTTCCTCTTGTATCCATCTTCACACGGTTCCTTCCCACAACTCTTCCTTGGTCGCCGGTCAAGAACAATCACCACCACACTCACACGGCCAACAAGTAAAACCGCCGGTCTCTTTCTCTCTTGGATTCTCTGGCAATTTTGGCAGAGTTTCCCCTCTTTGTCTGATGACAAATATCGATGCCCAAGGTCTCTATTTATAGAGGAAGGCGTGGGTAACTGTTTTGGGCGAATGGGCGCGAGTGAATGGCCGAATGGGCACATGTGGGAATCACCGCATCCCTTCGGCCCAACCGCCCCTCAACTGCCTCTCAACTGCTCCTGCATCGATCTTCACCCTCTGGCACATTGCCAAGTGCCTGGCTGCACCACCAAACCCTGGTCCATCCGGACCGCACCACCATCCCACCGGACCATAACCGCCCATGGTCCGGTCACACCATCTCAACTCATAACACTCCTCCAAGCTGAGATGAGCTGACCACTAGTGTCACCAGCTGAGTGAGCTAACACTCCAGCTACTGGAGCTGACCAGAACTCTTGTGAGCTACTGTGAGCTCCCACACACTTCATCCTAGCTGCCCGAGCTTGTTTCACACTCCGGCCAGCTGTCTAAACCCTTGTCCAGCTTCCTTAAGCTTGAACCTTCCTTGCCTTGGTTAAGTTTCAGCCTCTGATACCCTTAACCCACTTCCCGGACCATGATACACTTTGCCATAGGTCATTTGACCTGATTTGGTGCATCCCCTTGCACCATGGTCCATCCGGCCGATCCTATCTAGGATCGGGGACATGACAAGTCTCCCCCACTTGATAGGGATTCGTCCTCGAATCCAGACCAAGTGCATCTTCACTAACATACTGATCATACCACTCAGGGTACTCAGCCTTCATCCTTGCCTCAGTTTCCCAAGTGATAATGTCCTTGCCATTACTCTCCCACACTACCTTGATCATAGGTACTGTCTTCTTCCTTGTTGCCTTTTCTGCCCTATCTATGATTCGAACCGGCCTTGTCTCTAAGGTTAGGTTCTTACCAAGATCTTTGGGAATCTCAGGCAACACCACATCCTGTTCGGATAGGCACTTCCTTAGTTGGGACACATGGAACACATTGTGATATGCATCCATTGCTGATGGCAAATCCAACTTGTATGCCACTGCGCCCACCCTCTCTGTGATCCTGAATGGACCCAAGTATCTAGGATCCAGTTTCCTTCTTCCAGAAACCCTGGTCCTGCCTCTGAAGGTAATCATCTTGAGATACACTAGGTCACCAACCTCAAACTCAAGATGCTTCCTCCTCTTGTCCGCATAGCTCTTTTGTCTATCCTGAGCCTCCTTCATCTTTTCTTTGACAAACTTGATCTTCTCTGTGGTCTCCTCCACAATCTCAGGACCAATCATGCTGCGCTCCCCCACTTGGGTCCAGCATAATGGTGTCCTGCATGGCCGCCCATACAAAGCCTCATATGGTGACATACCAATGCTTGTATGAAAGCTATTGTTGTAAGCAAACTCTACCAAAGGCAAGTGCTTCTCCCAGGTCTCTCCCCAGTCCAAAACACAGGCCCTTAGCATGTCCTCCAACGTCTGGATTGTCCTCTCTGACTGACCATCAGTCTGAGGATGATAAGCTGTGCTCATGTGCACTCTTGTGCCTAAGGCCTTTTGGAAAGCTTGCCAAAAGTAAGATGTGAACCTCGGATCTCTATCCGACACAATGCTTGCAGGTACACCATGAAACCTCACTATTTCATTGATGTAAATCTGCACAATCTCATCCACACCATCCCCCTTCTTGATTGCCAAGAAGTGAGCCGACTTGGTTAGCCTATCGACCACCACCCAAACAGCATCCTTCTTGTTTCTGGTCGTAGGGAAACCAGTCACAAAATCCATGGTGATGTGATCCCACTTCCATTCTGGAATGGGTAAGCTTTGGAGTAGTCCACTGGGTACTTGGTGCTCCGCCTTGACCAATTGGCAAATGGGACACTTTGCCACCCACTCGGCCACATCAGTCTTCATGCGCACCCAATGGTAATACCTCTTCAAATCTCTGTACATCTTGTTCAGTCCAGGATGTACTGAGAACTTAGATCTATGAGCTTGCCTCATAATCTCTTCCTTGAGTTCCTTGTTGTTAGGAACACTTATCCTCCCATTAACCAAGATGGTACCATTGCTTGTGGTTTGGTACTCAGTCTTGTCATTGAGAGCAACCTTTTGAAGGTTCTCATCCAGCTTCTGAGCTGCACAAATCCTGGTAAGGAGATCGGCCTGATCCACTGCCTCCAACCCCAATGGCTCATCAGCACTAGCCAGTGTGTTAAGGTTGAGTGACCGGACCATCCCTTCCAATATATCAGCCTCCTTCTCAGCTGATACCTCAGCCCTTCTCCGGCTCAAAGCATCAGCCACTAAGTTGGCCTTCCCTGGATAGTAAGTTATGTCCAGATCATAATCTGCCACAAACTCCATCCACCTTCTTTGCCTTAAGTTCAACTCAGGCTGAGTGAAGATATACTTCAGACTCTTGTGGTCTGTAAGTATCTGAACCTTGGCACCATATAGATATGATCTCCAAATCTTCAGGGCAAACACCACAGCTGCCATCTCCAGATCATGTGTTGGGTAATTACCCTCATGCTTCCTCAGTTGCCTTGAGGCATACGCAATGACCTTCCCATGTTGGGTCAGTACACAGCCTAATCCAGTAATGGAGGCGTCTGTGTACACCACATATGGTTGGTCCTCCTCAGGCAGGACAAGGACTGGTGCACTAGTGAGCATGTCCTTAAGCGCAGAGAAACTTTTCTCACACTCCTCTGACCATACAAACTTGACATCCTTTCCTGTCAACTGAGTCATAGGCTGTGCCAAACTAGCAAAGCCTTTCACAAACTTCCTGTAGTAGCCGGCCAGCCCTAAGAAGCTCCTGACTTCTGTGGCATTCTTAGGCTGAGGCCATGCCTTTATGGCCACTACCTTCTCTGGATCAACAGACACACCTTCACTTGACACAATGTGTCCAAGGAAGCCAATGCTCTTCTGCCAGAAGCTACACTTGCTTAACTTAGCAAAGAGCTGCTGCTCTCTCAACCTCCCCAGCACAGCCCGAAGATGCCTTTCATGATCCTCCTTGCTCTTGGAATATACAAGTATGTCATCTATGAAGATGATTACAAATTCATCCAAGAAGTCTCGGAAGGTACCATTCATCATCTTCATGAATGCTGCTGGTGCATTGGTCAGACCAAATGGCATAACCACAAACTCATAGTGGCCATACCTGGTTCTGAATGCAGTCTTCTTTATATCACTTGGTTCAATTGGGATCTGATGATACCCTGAAGCCAAGTCAATCTTAGAGAACCACCTTGCTCCCTTAAGCTGATCCAACAGCTCATCTATCCGAGGCAATGGGTACTTATTCTTGATAGTAACCCTATTCAGCCCTCGATAGTCAATACACAGCCTAAAGCTACCATCCTTCTTCTTCACAAAGAGGACTGGTGCTCCCCAAGGCGACACACTAGGGCGTATGAAACCCTTATCCAACAACTCCTCTAGTTGTTTCTTTAGCTCGGCCATCTCAGCAGGAGCCATGCGGTAGGGACTTTTTGACATTGGGGCCGTCCCTGGTTCCAGTTCTATTATGAATGGGTCTGACCTATCAGGGGGAATGCCCTGTGGAGACCTAAACACATCCTCAAACTCACTGACCAGCGGAATCCCGTCCGGGTTACCACCCCCAACAACCTCCTTAGTGGTGATTGTGGCAATATAAGCCTCACAACCCCGCTCAAGCATCCTTTCCGCTTGGACTGCTGATACCACTAAGCATCCAGAGGTTGGACGAATACCTTGGAACCTGATCGGGGGTCCACACCCACTCTCAAACAGCACCCTCCCCCGGTGACAGTCTAAGGTGGCCCGATTCTTTCCAAGCCAGTCCATACCCAAGATCACCTCATGATTCTTGAGTTGGACCACAACAAGATCCACAGGCATTACCCTGTCCTGGATCACCACTGGGATGTCCTTCACTCGTCCTAATGAGGGCATCAATTGGCCTCCGGCCGCACTCACTAGGCCAGGATCATCTCCTGTCCCAATCTGGAACAAACCCTTTCCGACCAAACATGGACTCACAAAACTATGTGTAGCTCCAGTGTCGAAAAGTACATGTGTTTCCACACCACCAATACTTAGGGTCCCTACAGGAAACCCAATCTAAGCATCTAATCCATTCTAGGTTCCATACCATGCATTTCTAAAAATTTAAAAGAATAAGATCAGATCATTACCAGTGATCGCCATGAAAGGCTTGGCCTCATCAGTGTCCTTAGACAACTCATAGACCCTTGGTGCAGATGTCTGGCCACGGCTTGGTTCCGGCTTGCTAACCTCAGACTTCATCCTGCCTGATCCAGCCTGAAGCTTAGGACAGTCCTTTCGGAAGTGTCCGGCCTTCCCACACTGGAAACAAGTCCTAGAGTCACCACCAGCCGCTTGACCACGACTCTGATCCGGTCCAGGACAGTCCCGGACTGAGTGGTCCATCTTGCCACACCTTGTGCAAGCTCCCATAGCTCTCCAGCACTCACCACCATGGCGCCTTCCACACTTTTGGCACTCCGGCCTTCCACCTGAGGACTTGCCCTCATCACCTGAATCTCTCTTCCTCTTCCGGTCACCAGCATGACCAGTACCACTTGCCTGACTCCTAGTCTTGAGTCTGGCCTCTTCAGCAAGGTTAGTTTCCAGCATTGCCATGCGCTCCACCAACTCAGAGACAGTACGGAAGGTACGGACTGAGCAGTAGGTCCGGAGCTCGACCCTAAGGCCTCTTATGAACCTGCGGACCTGAACCTTCTCATCCTCCAACTCCTTACCCACATACTTCCTGAGCCGGTTGAACTCCTCTTCATACTCCCTGACTGACCTGCGCCCTTGAGTCAAGTCCAAGAACTTGGCCTCCAAACGATCCCATGCTTCAGCTGGGAAGTACTTATGGTTGAACTCAACCTCAAAGTCTGAGAACTTCTCAATAGAACCATTGGTGCGCTTGTCCACAGACAGCCACCAGTTGTGTGCATCTCCCTCCAGGAAGTGCACTGCTATGTCTCTCTGGTACTCCTCAGGGCACCTTGTAGACTTGAAGTTTCGGGCCAGCCTGTCCCTCCATTCATCCGCCTCCATAGGATCAGTACTTCCAGCAAAGTGCTTTGTCCCTAGGCGAGATATGTGCTCCAGCACCTTCAGGTAATCCACCTTACCAGCTCTTCTAGCTGGTGGATCGAGTTCAATCACCTCATCAACCGGTGCAACTCGTCCAGCAGCTTCTGGTACCACCACCTGAACTTGTGGAGCTTGCCCCACTGATGAATTCACCAATGGAGTGATCACTTGGGTCATAGCCAGCATCTGACTACCCATGAGCCTGATTGCATCAAGCACCTCTTTCATGGAAGGTTCCACCAGCTGATTTCCTTGGTTGGCCCCAACATTGCCTGCACCAATGCCCCGGCCGCCCTGATCACCAGCATGTGAGGACTCTCCCTCAACCTCCATGTCATTTTGCAGCTGCCTTGCAGCTTCCTCAGCTTGCTCTTGCAGCTGCCTTGTTAGCTCAGCTTGTTCCAGCTGCTGCCTAGTCTCCTCAGCTGCCTTTTGCTGCTGTTCAGCTAGGCTCCCTTGAATCTCAGTCGGAATGATCCGAGCCCGAGGCAATCCAGTTGCACTGTCCACACCAATGCTTGGGTTAGGCAGCACCACACTTGGATTGGCTCCATCCGCGCCACCTTGGCCAGATGCTCCAGCTCCATCCTTAGTCCTCTTGGACTTGCTCCGACTCTTACCACCCTTAGGAACATCAAAAACAACACACAAGATCAATGTTAGTAACACTTAACCAATGATCTATCAAACCAGTTCCTAAGACAAAAAAATCAAGCCCTATACTGTGAGACCCCAGCCGGATGTGTGATGATCAAACCATAACCCCCAAGTCCTAGAATCAAGCATGCTCTGATACCAACTTGTAAGACCCGAACCTGGATCCCAAGACCCAACTGATCCGCGGCCTTAACCTAAACATCTAAGTGCAATTGGCCGGTTTATGTCCAAATAATTCTAAGTCATTTTCAAGTGATCTGAGGTTCATATACAAATCATAAGCAATGCGGAAGCTAAAGTAAACATTCATTTTATTAATATAAACCATGTGATCCATACAATGTAGTAATATCAATCAGTTTGCACAATAGGCTATCATAAGTTCCATACTATCTAAACACACATCACACATCCATCCTTGGCTTGAGTCTTCACAGCTCCTTGGCTTTCCCACGATCCTGACCAGATCCTGCAATCATATAAAACCCATCAAATACACAATCAAACCGATATCCTAGCAACAAGTCTAGCAATGCATGGTTAAGTCCCTTAGAACTAGTTTCTGTCCCAAACCTTGACCCACTCGGATAGGCCTCTAAAAATTATACAAACATCATGATAAATCATGATAATTCACAACTAAGAGAATGGTCAAGTCAGAATCCACAGAACAGGTCCGGATCATACCGATCTCACCCTAGACCCGCCCCCATGGCCATAACTTACCACCTCTAAATCAGTGATATAAAATTATCCTTTCACCATGATAATTCATGATAAATCCCAATTAAGAGATATATGAAGTCAGAATCCCCAAACCTCAACCGGAAGTAGGAGATCCAACCTTACATGCCCAACCAAGGCCATGGAGAGATTACACTGACCAATCCATGCCTTGGCGGCCTGACCATGAGTCTAAACTCATGAACATCATCAGAATATGTAATAAAAGAGATAGAATGACAGAGAAGGGAGAACGGATGCAACCAACATCACTTGGTCCATGCGGACCATCCATCCGGACCCATGGATCATGGCGATGGTAAATGGTTAGCATCACTAACCTTAGGAGTGGCCGACGATGGGTTCTGATCCTTCCCACTAGCCTTCTCGGTTCCTCTTGTATCCATCTTCACACGGTTCCTTCCCACAACTCTTCCTTGGTCGCCGGTCAAGAACAATTCACCACCACACTCACACGGCCAACAAGTAAAACCGCCGGTCTCTTTCTCTCTTGGATTCTCTGGCAATTTTGGCAGAGTTTCCCCTCTTTGTCTGATGATAAATATCGATGCCCAAGGTCTCTATTTATAGAGGAAAGGCGTGGATAACTGCTTTTGGGCGAATGGGTGCGAGTGAATGGCCGAATGGGCACATGTGGGAATCACCGCATCCCTTCGGTCCAACCGCCCCTCAACTGCCTCTCAACTGCTCCCATGCATCGATCTTCACCCTCTGGCACATTGCCAAGTGCCTGGCTGCACCACCAAACACCCCTGGTCCCATCCGGACCGCACCACCATCCCACCGGACCATAACCGCCCATGGTCCGGTCACACCATCTCAACTCATAACACTCCTCCAAGCTGAGATGAGCTGACCACTAGTGTCACCAGCTGAGTGAGCTAACACTCCAGCTACTGGAGCTGACCAGAACTCTTGTGAGCTACTGTGAGCTCCCACACACTTCATCCTAGCTGCCCGAGCTTGTTTCACACTCCGGCCAGCTGTCTAAACCCTTGTCCAGCTTCCTTAAGCTTGAACCTTCCTTGCCTTGGTTAAGTTTCAGCCTCTGATACCCTTAACCCACTTCCCGGACCATGATACACCTTGCCATAGGTCATTTGACCTGATTTGGTGCATCCCCTTGCACCATGGTCCATCCGGCCGATCCTATCTAGGATCGGGGACATGACAATCCTGGTTTGATAAGAATCATGAAGATAATGGCATATGTCCGAACAGGCTAATCTGGAATCATCTGGATAGAAAGTGGGATATCTTCTTACTCACAACTCCTATGAGATTTATTCAACTTCCTGGTTATTCTCCACTGATTAGTGGTTCCAAATAAAGCTTCTTAGATCGTGGTTCATCCTGGTTTGATAAGAATCATGAAGATATTGCCATATGTCCGAACAGGCTAATCTGGAATCATCTGGATAGAAAGTGGGATATCTTCTTACTCACAACTCCTATGAGATTTATTCAACTTCCTGGTTATTCTCCACTGATTAGTGGTTCCAAATAAAGCTTCTTAGATCGTGGTTCATCCTGGTTTGATAAGAATCATGAAGATAATGGCATATGTCCGAACAGGCTAATCTGGAATCATCTGGATAGAAAGTGGGATATCTTCTTACTCACAACTCCTATGAGATTTATTCAACTTCCTGGTTATTCTCCACTGATTAGTGGTTCCAAATAAAGCTTCTTAGATCGTGGTTCATCCTGGTTTGATAAGAATCATGAAGATATTGCCATATGTCCGAACAGGCTAATCTGGAATCATCTGGATAGAAGGTGGGATATCTTCTTCTCACAACACTTATGAGATTTATTCAACTTCCTGGTTATTCTCCACTGATTAGTGGTTCCAAATAAAGCTTCTTAGATCGTGGTTCATCCTGGTTTGATAAGAATCATGAAGATAATGGCATATGTCCGAACAGGCTAATCTGGAATCATCTGGATAGAAAGTGGGATATCTTCTTACTCACAACTCCTATGAGATTTATTCAACTTCCTGGTTATTCTCCACTGATTAGTGGTTCCAAATAAAGCTTCTTAGATCGTGGTTCATCCTGGTTTGATAAGAATCATGAAGATAATGGCATATGTCCGAACAGGCTAATCTGGAATCATCTGGATAGAAAGTGGGATATCTTCTTACTCACAACTCCTATGAGATTTATTCAACTTCCTGGTTATTCTCCACTGATTAGTGGTTCCAAATAAAGCTTCTTAGATCGTGGTTCATCCTGGTTTGATAAGAATCATGAAGATAATGGCATATGTCCGAACAGGCTAATCTGGAATCATCTGGATAGAAAGTGGGATATCTTCTTACTCACAACTTATGAGATTTATTCAACTTCCTGGTTATTCTCCACTGATTAGTGGTTCCAAATAAAGCTTCTTAGATCGTGGTTCATCCTGGTTTGATAAGAATCATGAAGATAATGCATATGTCCGAACAGGCTAATCTGGAATCATCTGGATAGAAAGTGGGATATCTTCTTACTCACAACTCCTATGAGATTTATTCAACTTCCTGGTTATTCTCCACTGATTAGTGGTTCCAAATAAAGCTTCTTAGATCGTGGTTCATCCTGGTTTGATAAGAATCATGAAGATAATGCCATATGTCCGAACAGGCTAATCTGGAATCATCTGGATAGAAAGTGGGATATCTTCTTACTCACAACTCCTATGAGATTTATTCAACTTCCTGGTTATTCTCCACTGATTAGTGGTTCCAAATAAAGCTTCTTAGATCGTGGTTCATCCTGGTTTGATAAGAATCATGAAGATATGGCATATGTCCGAACAGGCTAATCTGGAATCATCTGGATAGAAAGTGGGATATCTTCTTACTCACAACACTTATGAGATTTATTCAACTTCCTGGTTATTCTCCACTGATTAGTGGTTCCAAATAAAGCTTCTTAGATCGTGGTTCATCCTGGTTTGATAAGAATCATGAAGATATGCATATGTCCGAACAGGCTAATCTGGAATCATCTGGATAGAAGGTGGGATATCTTCTTACTCACAACTCCTATGAGATTTATTCAACTTCCTGGTTATTCTCCACTGATTAGTGGTTCCAAATAAAGCTTCTTAGATCGTGGTTCATCCTGGTTTGATAAGAATCATGAAGAAATTGCCATATGTCCGAACAGGCTAATCTGGAATCATCTGGATAGAAAGTGGGATATCTTCTTACTCACAACTCCTTATGAGATTTATTCAACTTCCTGGTTATTCTCCACTGATTAGTGGTTCCAAATAAAGCTTCTTAGATCGTGGTTCATCCTGGTTTGATAAGAATCATGAAGATATTGCCATATGTCCGAACAGGCTAATCTGGAATCATCTGGATAGAAAGTGGGATATCTTCTTACTCACAACTCCTATGAGATTTATTCAACTTCCTGGTTATTCTCCACTGATTAGTGGTTCCAAATAAAGCTTCTTAGATCGTGGTTCATCCTGGTTTGATAAGAATCATGAAGATAATGGCATATGTCCGAACAGGCTAATCTGGAATCATCTGGATAGAAGGTGGGATATCTTCTTGCTCACAACTCCTATGAGATTTATTCAACTTCCTGGTTATTCTCCACTGATTAGTGGTTCCAAAAAGCTTCTTAGATCGTGGTTCATCCTGGTTTGATAAGAATCATGAAGATATTGCCATATGTCCGAACAGGCTAATCTGGAATCATCTGGATAGAAAGTGGGATATCTTCTTACTCACAACTCCTATGAGATTTATTCAACTTCCTGGTTATTCTCCACTGATTAGTGGTTCCAAATAAAGCTTCTTAGATCGTGGTTCATCCTGGTTTGATAAGAATCATGAAGATAATGGCATATGTCCGAACAGGCTAATCTGGAATCATCTGGATAGAAGGTGGGATATCTTCTTGCTCACAACACTTATGAGATTTATTCAACTTCCTGGTTATTCTCCACTGATTAGTGGTTCCAAATAAAGCTTCTTAGATCGTGGTTCATCCTGGTTTGATAAGAATCATGAAGATATTGCCATATGTCCGAACAGGCTAATCTGGAATCATCTGGATAGAAAGTGGGATATCTTCTTACTCACAACTCCTATGAGATTTATTCAACTTCCTGGTTATTCTCCACTGATTAGTGGTTCCAAATAAAGCTTCTTAGATCGTGGTTCATCCTGGTTTGATAAGAATCATGAAGATATTGGCATATGTCCGAACAGGCTAATCTGGAATCATCTGGATAGAAAGTGGGATATCTTCTTACTCACAACTCCTATGAGATTTATTCAACTTCCTGGTTATTCTCCACTGATTAGTGGTTCCAAATAAAGCTTCTTAGATCGTGGTTCATCCTGGTTTGATAAGAATCATGAAGATAATGGCATATGTCCGAACAGGCTAATCTGGAATCATCTGGATAGAAAGTGGGATATCTTCTTACTCACAACTCCTATGAGATTTATTCAACTTCCTGGTTATTCTCCACTGATTAGTGGTTCCAAATAAAGCTTCTTAGATCGTGGTTCATCCTGGTTTGATAAGAATCATGAAGATATTGCCATATGTCCGAACAGGCTAATCTGGAATCATCTGGATAGAAAGTGGGATATCTTCTTACTCACAACTCCTATGAGATTTATTCAACTTCCTGGTTATTCTCCACTGATTAGTGGTTCCAAATAAAGCTTCTTAGATCGTGGTTCATCCTGGTTTGATAAGAATCATGAAGATAATGCATATGTCCGAACAGGCTAATCTGGAATCATCTGGATAGAAAGTGGGATATCTTCTTGCTCACAACTCCTATGAGATTTATTCAACTTCCTGGTTATTCTCCACTGATTAGTGGTTCCAAATAAAGCTTCTTAGATCGTGGTTCATCCTGGTTTGATAAGAATCATGAAGATAATGCCATATGTCCGAACAGGCTAATCTGGAATCATCTGGATAGAAAGTGGGATATCTTCTTACTCACAAACTCTTATGAGATTTATTCAACTTCCTGGTTATTCTCCACTGATTAGTGGTTCCAAATAAAGCTTCTTAGATCGTGGTTCATCCTGGTTTGATAAGAATCATGAAGATAATGCCATATGTCCGAACAGGCTAATCTGGAATCATCTGGATAGAAAGTGGGATATCTTCTTACTCACAACTCCTATGAGATTTATTCAACTTCCTGGTTATTCTCCACTGATTAGTGGTTCCAAATAAAGCTTCTTAGATCGTGGTTCATCCTGGTTTGATAAGAATCATGAAGATAATGGCATATGTCCGAACAGGCTAATCTGGAATCATCTGGATAGAAAGTGGGATATCTTCTTACTCACAACTCCTATGAGATTTATTCAACTTCCTGGTTATTCTCCACTGATTAGTGGTTCCCAATAAAGCTTCTTAGATCGTGGTTCATCCTGGTTTGATAAGAATCATGAAGATATTGCCATATGTCCGAACAGGCTAATCTGGAATCATCTGGATAGAAAGTGGGATATCTTCTTACTCACAACTCCTATGAGATTTATTCAACTTCCTGGTTATTCTCCACTGATTAGTGGTTCCAAATAAAGCTTCTTAGATCGTGGTTCATCCTGGTTTGATAAGAATCATGAAGATATTGCCATATGTCCGAACAGGCTAATCTGGAATCATCTGGATAGAAAGTGGGATATCTTCTTACTCACAACTCCTATGAGATTTATTCAACTTCCTGGTTATTCTCCACTGATTAGTGGTTCCAAATAAAGCTTCTTAGATCGTGGTTCATCCTGGTTTGATAAGAATCATGAAGATAATGGCATATGTCCGAACAGGCTAATCTGGAATCATCTGGATAGAAAGTGGGATATCTTCTTACTCACACAACTTATGAGATTTATTCAACTTCCTGGTTATTCTCCACTGATTAGTGGTTCCAAATAAAGCTTCTTAGATCGTTGTTCATCCTGGTTTGATAAGAATCATGAAGATAATGCATATGTCCGAACAGGCTAATCTGGAATCATCTGGATAGAAAGTGGGATATCTTCTTACTCACAACTCCTATGAGATTTATTCAACTTCCTGGTTATTCTCCACTGATTAGTGGTTCCAAATAAAGCTTCTTAGATCGTGGTTCATCCTGGTTTGATAAGAATCATGAAGATATTGCCATATGTCCGAACAGGCTAATCTGGAATCATCTGGATAGAAAGTGGGATATCTTCTTACTCACAACTCCTATGAGATTTATTCAACTTCCTGGTTATTCTCCACTGATTAGTGGTTCCAAATAAAGCTTCTTAGATCGTGGTTCATCCTGGTTTGATAAGAATCATGAAATAATGGCATATGTCCGAACAGGCTAATCTGGAATCATCTGGATAGAAAGTGGGATATCTTCTTACTCACAACTCCTATGAGATTTATTCAACTTCCTGGTTATTCTCCACTGATTAGTGGTTCAAAATAAAGCTTCTTAGATCGTGTGGTCATCCTGGTTGATAAGAATCATGAAGATATTGCCATATGTCCGAACAGGCAAATCTGGAATCATCTGGATAGAAAGTGGGATATCTTTGTTGGAATGAAGAAGGAAGAAGCAGTAGCTGAGTGTGATCAAGGTGTACTTGTGCAAAGTTGGTGCAAAAGAAATGATGCCCAAAGAATGCACAAGGAAGATCATGGAAGTACAAAGTCCGGGTCAACCTTAAATCACTAAAAGAAGAATGTGCAAAGTTAGGATCAAGATCAAGAATGTGCAAAGATAGGGTTCTGATAATGTTGGTGCAAAGATAGGGAGTTCCTGTCGACCAGAAACACAATCAGACAGCATTGGCGCCAATGGTCTTGTTTGAAGTTGAAATGAGATCACATGTGAACTTAAGCAAAGAGCTGTTGTGATATGTCACTCTCACTCATCCTGGACGTGCCACTCTCTCTCCCCAGCCTGCTCTTACTCTGATTTCCCTTAAATAATATTAGTTTAGTCAAGCTGTCCTTTAAACATTGTTTAATAGCTTGCAAGTTGTATCTTTGTCTTGTAGTCTTGCTGTGTGTAAAGCCATTTCTCTATAAATAGAGAGGCTCCCCATTGTAATCAAACACAAGAAATAAGAGATAAGCTTTACATATAATCTGTGTACCTCCATCTTCTTTACTAAGTGCTTAGCAAACTATCACAATGTAGAGAGATAGAGTTACACGATTTTGGGTCTGCCTAAGGGCAGATCATTGCTTACCCATTCACTCCTAAATCAGTTTAAACTCTTCTCTATATTCTGTTCATCTCTAGCTTACTGATTCTAACTCCTTGTAGCTTAAGTACACAAACCATCAGTGTTGTGATACTCCACAAGGATAGATTCAAACTAGAGTCTTTAATTTATTCTTAGCATAGTTCTAGTTATTGTATCAATCTCACAGCCACTTAATCTCTCTAGATTCAGATGGTGTGTAGATTATTTTGCTGAGAGGATTCAATCACAAGTTGATTGTCTCTTCCATTATTAAAGAGTGAGTTCATGTTCTTAGCTGTTCTCAGCTTTTCCAACATGGTATCAGAGCTTTGTTGCTCTCTTGGGCTGAACTCACTCTGTTCTACTTTGATCTAAAGCTCTCTCTCTCTCATTTTGAAATCGTTTTGATGAGCTGTATGGCTAGGATTCAAAACAGGAGCAGTAGAGAGTTTAGACAAAGTATGTTTTTCAAAATTCAGGATGCAATCTTTAAATGTTTTGTTTTAAATCAATGACTCTCCCCTTGATCTCCTCATTGTTTAAGGTTTGGATGAAAGACTGAAATATGTTCTTACCAGCCTGAGGGAGGGAGAAAAGATTATTCTTGCATCTTGAAATCACTTAAAAAAAAAAGGTTTCTGAAAAATGTTTTTGAACAGATTCTTGAGTAATCTGATTCTGAAAAATGTTTTAAAAATATTTGACCAGTGGACAAACTGTTTTGATCCATTGGTGTCTTTGTTGTGTGAGCCATAGAAAACACTTGTGTATGTGTTATTCTGATGGTTCTCTTGTTGCAAGCTCTGGAAAACATCAGTTCATGAGTTATTCCAGTGTACTTGTCTAAGATCAGTGAGCAAATTAATTGTTCAATGGTCCATTGTGTTTCAGCTACTAAAGCACCAAACTCTTGATGAGTATTGGATGCTCCTGGCTGTTTATGCTTCCGCAAAACTCAAGAAAACAGAGCAAAACTCTGTCCATTAGAACTCTTGAGCAAATTCTCTATTCTCCCTTATTCTCTATTCTCTCTTATTCTCTGGTTACTTAATTCTCATCTATTCTCATTCTCTTTTTTTTTCTCTCATACTTTTGTTACTGATCTCTATCTGAGTTGTAATGTTGTGTAGGACACAGAGTTGTGGCTACCAGACCAGAAGCAACTACAAGACAAGAGATACCCATGATGATCAGAGCCTGCACAAGATGCATATTCCTGCTCATGGAGAAATCGGCCCATGTGTTCAGAGCCTACACTTGGTGTATATTCCTGACCATGGAGAGACAACTTGTGTGTAGAACCGGTTGAATTAAGCGCAGCCTGTTTGGGTGTTGAGCTCCTGGTTCCAAGAGACACACAAGGAAGAGTTGTTTTAGGCAGTGGATAGGAGATAAGAGGAGGAGGAACTGGTTGACTTAAGCGCAGCTGTTGGGGTGATGCGCTCCTGGTTCTAGCTAAGTCTTGCTCACTTCCAAGCTTGGTCCATCCTTATACTCTCTGGATCAAGCTTGAGGAGGGGTAATGAAGAGAGCAATCCTGAAGATCCAACCGCCACAAGCCATTGGCAAGCTGTGGAGTTCACGCTTGCATCATAAATCCGATCAAAGAAGACTCAAGGCACTCACTGTTCCAAGCATGAGATTGAGCTTCCATGATCTGAGTGTTACTTTACCAAGTGGGGATTCAAGTGGAGTTCACTCCCCACCATACTGATGAAAGGGAAGCACCTTAAACTCATCTCAATACATTTATGATTGTTCTTACACTTAAAATGTTATTGAGCTTGTTGTGATTGGATGCTTTGCCTTAAGAACTGATGCACCTTTGGGATAATGTATCAGGTACCTTAGTGGAGCTCTCTGAAGTAGAAGCTGGTGGTCCCTAAGTCCTTTCAAGATGGCGAGTAGTCAGAAGAGAGGGGGAGACACAACTGGCCTAAAGAAGAGTTCCGAGATGTTGATGTGTGCAAGTTATGGAGTTCATCCTTGCAGCACAAGTCAGGCCATGATCCAGAGTCTAAGGACTCCACCATGAGTTATCTGAGATCCTTAGACTCACTGGCCAATCCCTAGGCTGTGTTGAACTCTACTCTTTTTCCCTTGCAAAGTTTTATCCCATGAGGTTTTCTTTGCAAGGTTTTTAATGAGGGAGCTTCTTCATAGTTCCAAGCTTGCCCAAGGATCTCCTATGGTCAAGCTTGAGGGGGAGTGTTGGAATGAAGAAGGAAGAAGCAGTAGCTGAGTGTGATCAAGGTGTACTTGTGCAAAGTTGGTGCAAAAGAAATGATGCCCAAAGAATGCACAAGGAAGATCATGGAAGTACAAAGTCCGGGTCAACCTTAAATCACTAAAAGAAGAATGTGCAAAGTTAGGATCAAGATCAAGAATGTGCAAAGATAGGGTTCTGATAATGTTGGTGCAAAGATAGGGAGTTCCTGTCGACCAGAAACACAATCAGACAGCATTGGCGCCAATGGTCTTGTTTGAAGTTGAAATGAGATCACATGTGAACTTAAGCAAAGAGCTGTTGTGATATGTCACTATCACTCATCCTGGACGTGCCACTCTCTCTCCCCAGCCTGCTCTTACTCTGATTTCCCTTAAATAATATTAGTTTAGTCAAGCTGTCCTTTAAACATTGTTTAATAGCTTGCAAGTTGTATCTTTGTCTTGTAGTCTTGCTGTGTGTAAAGCCATTTCTCTATAAATAGAGAGGCTCCCCATTGTAATCAAACACAAGAAATAAGAGATAAGCTTTACATATAATCTGTGTACCTCCATCTTCTTTACTAAGTGCTTAGCAAACTATCACAATGTAGAGAGATAGAGTTACACGATTTTGGGTCTGCCTAAGGGCAGATCATTGCTTACCCATTCACTTCTAAATCAGTTTAAACTCTTCTCTATATTCTGTTCATCTCTAGCTTACTGATTCTAACTCCTTGTAGCTTAAGTACACAAACCATCAGTGTTGTGATACTCCACAAGGATAGATTCAAACTAGAGTCTTTAATTTGTTCTTAGCATAGTTCTAGTTATTGTATCAATCTCACAGCCACTTAATCTCTCTAGATTCAGATGGTGTGTAGATTATTTTGCTGAGAGGATTCAATCACAAGTTGATTGTCTCTTCCATTATTAAAGAGTGAGTTCATGTTCTTAACTGTTCTCAGTTTTTCCAACATGGTATCAGAGCTTTGTTGCTCTCTTGGGCTGAACTCACTCTGTTCTACTTTGATCTGAAGCTCTCTCTCTCACTTTGAAATCGTTTTGATGAGCTGTATGGCTAGGATTCAAAACATGAGAAGTAGAGAGTTTAGACAAAGTATGTTTTTCAAAATTCAGGATGCAATCTTTAAATGTTTTGTTTTAAATCAATGATTCTCCCCTTGATCTCCTCATTGTTTAAGGTTAGGATGAAAGACTGAAATATGTTCTTACCAGCCTAAGGGAGGGAGAAAAGATTATTCTTGCATCTTGAAATCACTTAAAAAAAAAATTTCTGAAAAATGTTTTTTTGAACAGATTCTTGAGTAATCTGATTCTAAAAAATGTTTTAAAAATATTTGACCAGTGGACAAACTGTTTTGATCCATTGGTGTCTTTGTTGTGTGAGCCATAGAAAACACTTGTGTTTGTGTTATTCTGATGGTTCTCTTGTTGCAAGCCCTGGAAAACATCAGTTCATGAGTTATTCCAGTGGTACTTTTCTAAGATCAGTGAGCAAATTAATTGTTCAATGGTCCATTGTGTTTCAGCTACTAAAGCACCAAACTCATGAGGAGTATTGGTTGCTCCTGGCTGTTAATGCTTCCGCAAAACTCAAGAAAACAGAGCAAAACTCTGTCCATTAGAACTCTTGAGCAAATTCTCTATTCTCTCTTTATTCTCTCTTATTCTCTGGTTACTTAATTCTCATCTATTCTCATTCTCTTATTTTTCTCTCATACTTTTGTTACTGATCTCTATCTGAGTTGTAATGTTGTGTAGGACACAGAGTTGTGGCTACCAGACCAGAAGCAACTACAAGAAAAGAGATACCCATGATGATCAGAGCCTGCACAAGATGCATATTCCTGCTCATGGAGAAATCGGCCCATGTGTTCAGAGCCTACACTTGGTGTATATTCCTGACCATGGAGAGACAACTTGTGTGTAGAACCGGTTGAATTAAGCGCAGCCTGTTTGGGTGTTGAGCTCCTGGTTCCAAGTGACACACAAGGAAGAGTTGTTTTAGGCAGTGGATAGGAGATAAGAGGAGGAGGAACTGGTTGACTTAAGCGCAGCTGTTGGGGTGATGCGCTCCTGTTTCTAGCTAAGTCTTGCTCACTTCCAAGCTTGGTCCATCCCTATACTCTCTGGATCAAGCTTGAGGAGGGGTAATGAAGAGAGCAATTCTGAAGATCTAACCGCCACAAGCCATTGGCAAGCTGTGGAGTTCACGCTTGCATCATAAATCCGATCAAAGAAGACTCAAGGCACTCACTGTCCCAAGCATGAGATTGAGCTTCCATGATCTGAGTGTTACTTTACCAAGTGGGGATTCAAGTGGAGTTCACTCCCCACCATACTGATGAAAGGGAAGCACCTTAAACTCATCTCAATACATTTATGATTGTTCTTACACTTAAAATGTTATTGAGCTTGTTGTGATTGGATGCTTTGCCTTGAGAACTGATGCACCTTTGGGATAATGTATCAGGTACCTTAGTGGAGCTCTCTGAAGTAGAAGCTGGTGGTCCCTAAGTCCTTTCAAGATGTCGAGTAGTCAGAAGAGAGGGGGAGACACAACTGGCCTAAAGAAGAGTTCCGAGATGTTGATGTGTGCAAGTTATGGAGTTCATCCTTGCAGCACAAGTCAGGCCATGATCCAGAGCTTCTTGTGTCCAACCACACTGGTTCTAAGGCACAAGAGCTCATTGGCCAATCCCTAGGCTATGTTGAACTCTACTCTTTTTCCTTTATGTGTTTTTGTCCCATTGGGTTTTGCACATAAAGGTTTTAATGAGGGAGCTTCTTCATAGTTCCAAGCTTGCCCAAGGATCTCCTATGGTCAAGCTTGAGGGGGAGTGTTGGAATGAAGAAGGAAGAAGCAGTAGCTGAGTGTGATCAAGGTGTACTTGTGCAAAGTTGGTGCAAAAGAAATGATGCCCAAAGTATGCACAAGGAAGATCATGGAAATACAAAGTCCGGGTCAACCTTGAATCACTAAAAGGAGAATGTGCAAAGCAGGATCAAGAATGTGCAAAGTGAGGGTTTGATAAGTTGGTGCAAAGTCAGGGAGTTCCTGTCTACAAAGGATTAACTAAACTCTTCAGAAAAAGAGTTGTAGAAGTTGGCACCAACTCTGTCGGTTTGAATTCAAAAGAGATCACATGCTGCCTTAGCCAAAGAGCTGTTAGGAGATGTCACTCTCACTCATGCTGGACGTGCATGTCTCTCTCTCCAGCCTGCTCTGACTCTGATTTCCCTTAAATAATATTAGTTTAGTCAAGCTGTCCTTTAAACATTGTTTAATAGCTTGCAAGTTGTATCTTTGTCTTGTAGTCTTGCTGTGTGTAAAGCCATTTCTCTATAAATAGAGAGGCTCCCCCATTGTAATCAAACACAAGAAATAAGAGATAAGCTTTACATATAATCTGTGTACCTCCATCTTCTTTACTAAGTGCTTAGCAAACTATACACAATGTAGAGAGATAGAGTTACACGATTTTGGGTCTGCCTAAGGGCAGATCATTGCTTACCCATTCACTTCTAAATCAGTTTAAACTCTTCTTTATGTTCTGTTCATCTCTAGCTTACTGATTCTAACTCTTTGTAGCTTAAGTACACAAACCATCAGTGTTGTGATACTCCACAAGGATAGATTCAAACTAGAGTCTTTAATCTGTTCTTAGCATAGTTCTAGTTATTGTATCAATCTCACAGCCACTTAATCTCTCTAGATTCAGATGGTGTGTAGATTATTTTGCTGAGAGGATTCAATCACAAGTTGATTGTCTCTTCCATTATTAAAGAGTGAGTTCATGTTCTTAGCTGTTCCAGTTTTCCAACAGAGAATAACCAGGAAGTTGAATAAATCTCATAGGAGTTGTGAGTAAGAAGATATCCCACTTTCTATCCAGATGATTCCAGATTAGCCTGTTCGGACATATGGCAATATCTTCATGATTCTTATCAAACCAGGATGAACCACGATCTAAGAAGCTTTATTTGGAACCACTAATCAGTGGAGAATAACCAGGAAGTTGAATAAATCTCATAAGTGTTGTGAGCAAAGAAGATATCCCACCTTCTATCCAGATGATTCCAGATTAGCCTGTTCGGACATATGCCATTATCTTCATGATTCTTATCAAACCAGGATGAACCACGATCTAAGAAGCTTTATTTGGAACCACTAATCAGTGGAGAATAACCAGGAAGTTGAATAAATCTCATAGGAGTTGTGAGTAAGAAGATATCCCACTTTCTATCCAGATGATTCCAGATTAGCCTGTTCGGACATATGGCAATATCTTCATGATTCTTATCAAACCAGGATGAACCACGATCTAAGAAGCTTTATTTGGAACCACTAATCAGTGGAGAATAACCAGGAAGTTGAATAAATCTCATAGGAGTTGTGAGTAAGAAGATATCCCACTTTCTATCCAGATGATTCCAGATTAGCCTGTTCGGACATATGGCAATATCTTCATGATTCTTATCAAACCAGGATGAACCACGATCTAAGAAGCTTTATTTGGAACCACTAATCAGTGGAGAATAACCAGGAAGTTGAATAAATCTCATAGGAGTTGTGAGTAAGAAGATATCCCACTTTCTATCCAGATGATTCCAGATTAGCCTGTTCGGACATATGGCAATATCTTCATGATTCTTATCAAACCAGGATGAACCACGATCTAAGAAGCTTTATTTGGAACCACTAATCAGTGGAGAATAACCAGGAAGTTGAATAAATCTCATAGGAGTTGTGAGTAAGAAGATATCCCACTTTCTATCCAGATGATTCCAGATTAGCCTGTTCGGACATATGGCATTATCTTCATGATTCTTATCAAACCAGGATGAACCACGATCTAAGAAGCTTTATTTGGAACCACTAATCAGTGGAGAATAACCAGGAAGTTGAATAAATCTCATAGGAGTTGTGAGTAAGAAGATATCCCACTTTCTATCCAGATGATTCCAGATTAGCCTGTTCGGACATATGGCATTATCTTCATGATTCTTATCAAACCAGGATGAACCACGATCTAAGAAGCTTTATTTGGAACCACTAATCAGTGGAGAATAACCAGGAAGTTGAATAAATCTCATAGGAGTTGTGAGTAAGAAGATATCCCACTTTCTATCCAGATGATTCCAGATTAGCCTGTTCGGACATATGGCAATATCTTCATGATTCTTATCAAACCAGGATGAACCACGATCTAAGAAGCTTTATTTGGAACCACTAATCAGTGGAGAATAACCAGGAAGTTGAATAAATCTCATAGGAGTTGTGAGTAAGAAGATATCCCACTTTCTATCCAGATGATTCCAGATTAGCCTGTTCGGACATATGGCAATATCTTCATGATTCTTATCAAACCAGGATGAACCACGATCTAAGAAGCTTTATTTGGAACCACTAATCAGTGGAGAATAACCAGGAAGTTGAATAAATCTCATAGGAGTTGTGAGTAAGAAGATATCCCACTTTCTATCCAGATGATTCCAGATTAGCCTGTTCGGACATATGGCAATATCTTCATGATTCTTATCAAACCAGGATGAACCACGATCTAAGAAGCTTTATTTGGAACCACTAATCAGTGGAGAATAACCAGGAAGTTGAATAAATCTCATAGGAGTTGTGAGTAAGAAGATATCCCACTTTCTATCCAGATGATTCCAGATTAGCCTGTTCGGACATATGGCAATATCTTCATGATTCTTATCAAACCAGGATGAACCACGATCTAAGAAGCTTTATTTGGAACCACTAATCAGTGGAGAATAACCAGGAAGTTGAATAAATCTCATAGGAGTTGTGAGTAAGAAGATATCCCACTTTCTATCCAGATGATTCCAGATTAGCCTGTTCGGACATATGGCAATATCTTCATGATTCTTATCAAACCAGGATGAACCACGATCTAAGAAGCTTTATTTGGAACCACTAATCAGTGGAGAATAACCAGGAAGTTGAATAAATCTCATAGGAGTTGTGAGTAAGAAGATATCCCACTTTCTATCCAGATGATTCCAGATTAGCCTGTTCGGACATATGGCAATATCTTCATGATTCTTATCAAACCAGGATGAACCACGATCTAAGAAGCTTTATTTGGAACCACTAATCAGTGGAGAATAACCAGGAAGTTGAATAAATCTCATAGGAGTTGTGAGTAAGAAGATATCCCACTTTCTATCCAGATGATTCCAGATTAGCCTGTTCGGACATATGGCAATATCTTCATGATTCTTATCAAACCAGGATGAACCACGATCTAAGAAGCTTTATTTGGAACCACTAATCAGTGGAGAATAACCAGGAAGTTGAATAAATCTCATAGGAGTTGTGAGTAAGAAGATATCCCACTTTCTATCCAGATGATTCCAGATTAGCCTGTTCGGACATATGGCATTATCTTCATGATTCTTATCAAACCAGGATGAACCACGATCTAAGAAGCTTTATTTGGAACCACTAATCAGTGGAGAATAACCAGGAAGTTGAATAAATCTCATAGGAGTTGTGAGTAAGAAGATATCCCACTTTCTATCCAGATGATTCCAGATTAGCCTGTTCGGACATATGGCAATATCTTCATGATTCTTATCAAACCAGGATGAACCACGATCTAAGAAGCTTTATTTGGAACCACTAATCAGTGGAGAATAACCAGGAAGTTGAATAAATCTCATAGGAGTTGTGAGTAAGAAGATATCCCACTTTCTATCCAGATGATTCCAGATTAGCCTGTTCGGACATATGGCAATATCTTCATGATTCTTATCAAACCAGGATGAACCACGATCTAAGAAGCTTTATTTGGAACCACTAATCAGTGGAGAATAACCAGGAAGTTGAATAAATCTCATAGGAGTTGTGAGTAAGAAGATATCCCACTTTCTATCCAGATGATTCCAGATTAGCCTGTTCGGACATATGGCAATATCTTCATGATTCTTATCAAACCAGGATGAACCACGATCTAAGAAGCTTTATTTGGAACCACTAATCAGTGGAGAATAACCAGGAAGTTGAATAAATCTCATAGGAGTTGTGAGTAAGAAGATATCCCACTTTCTATCCAGATGATTCCAGATTAGCCTGTTCGGACATATGGCAATATCTTCATGATTCTTATCAAACCAGGATGAACCACGATCTAAGAAGCTTTATTTGGAACCACTAATCAGTGGAGAATAACCAGGAAGTTGAATAAATCTCATAGGAGTTGTGAGTAAGAAGATATCCCACTTTCTATCCAGATGATTCCAGATTAGCCTGTTCGGACATATGGCAATATCTTCATGATTCTTATCAAACCAGGATGAACCACGATCTAAGAAGCTTTATTTGGAACCACTAATCAGTGGAGAATAACCAGGAAGTTGAATAAATCTCATAGGAGTTGTGAGTAAGAAGATATCCCACTTTCTATCCAGATGATTCCAGATTAGCCTGTTCGGACATATGCCAATATCTTCATGATTCTTATCAAACCAGGATGAACCACGATCTAAGAAGCTTTATTTGGAACCACTAATCAGTGGAGAATAACCAGGAAGTTGAATAAATCTCATAGGAGTTGTGAGTAAGAAGATATCCCACTTTCTATCCAGATGATTCCAGATTAGCCTGTTCGGACATATGGCAATATCTTCATGATTCTTATCAAACCAGGATGAACCACGATCTAAGAAGCTTTATTTGGAACCACTAATCAGTGGAGAATAACCAGGAAGTTGAATAAATCTCATAGGAGTTGTGAGTAAGAAGATATCCCACTTTCTATCCAGATGATTCCAGATTAGCCTGTTCGGACATATGCCATTATCTTCATGATTCTTATCAAACCAGGATGAACCACGATCTAAGAAGCTTTATTTGGAACCACTAATCAGTGGAGAATAACCAGGAAGTTGAATAAATCTCATAGGAGTTGTGAGTAAGAAGATATCCCACTTTCTATCCAGATGATTCCAGATTAGCCTGTTCGGACATATGGCAATATCTTCATGATTCTTATCAAACCAGGATGAACCACGATCTAAGAAGCTTTATTTGGAACCACTAATCAGTGGAGAATAACCAGGAAGTTGAATAAATCTCATAGGAGTTGTGAGTAAGAAGATATCCCACTTTCTATCCAGATGATTCCAGATTAGCCTGTTCGGACATATGGCAATATCTTCATGATTCTTATCAAACCAGGATGAACCACGATCTAAGAAGCTTTATTTGGAACCACTAATCAGTGGAGAATAACCAGGAAGTTGAATAAATCTCATAGGAGTTGTGAGTAAGAAGATATCCCACTTTCTATCCAGATGATTCCAGATTAGCCTGTTCGGACATATGGCAATATCTTCATGATTCTTATCAAACCAGGATGAACCACGATCTAAGAAGCTTTATTTGGAACCACTAATCAGTGGAGAATAACCAGGAAGTTGAATAAATCTCATAGGAGTTGTGAGTAAGAAGATATCCCACTTTCTATCCAGATGATTCCAGATTAGCCTGTTCGGACATATGGCAATATCTTCATGATTCTTATCAAACCAGGATGAACCACGATCTAAGAAGCTTTATTTGGAACCACTAATCAGTGGAGAATAACCAGGAAGTTGAATAAATCTCATAGGAGTTGTGAGTAAGAAGATATCCCACTTTCTATCCAGATGATTCCAGATTAGCCTGTTCGGACATATGCCATTATCTTCATGATTCTTATCAAACCAGGATGAACCACGATCTAAGAAGCTTTATTTGGAACCACTAATCAGTGGAGAATAACCAGGAAGTTGAATAAATCTCATAGGAGTTGTGAGTAAGAAGATATCCCACTTTCTATCCAGATGATTCCAGATTAGCCTGTTCGGACATATGGCAATATCTTCATGATTCTTATCAAACCAGGATGAACCACGATCTAAGAAGCTTTATTTGGAACCACTAATCAGTGGAGAATAACCAGGAAGTTGAATAAATCTCATAGGAGTTGTGAGTAAGAAGATATCCCACTTTCTATCCAGATGATTCCAGATTAGCCTGTTCGGACATATGGCAATATCTTCATGATTCTTATCAAACCAGGATGAACCACGATCTAAGAAGCTTTATTTGGAACCACTAATCAGTGGAGAATAACCAGGAAGTTGAATAAATCTCATAGGAGTTGTGAGTAAGAAGATATCCCACTTTCTATCCAGATGATTCCAGATTAGCCTGTTCGGACATATGGCATTATCTTCATGATTCTTATCAAACCAGGATGAACCACGATCTAAGAAGCTTTATTTGGAACCACTAATCAGTGGAGAATAACCAGGAAGTTGAATAAATCTCATAGGAGTTGTGAGTAAGAAGATATCCCACTTTCTATCCAGATGATTCCAGATTAGCCTGTTCGGACATATGGCAATATCTTCATGATTCTTATCAAACCAGGATGAACCACGATCTAAGAAGCTTTATTTGGAACCACTAATCAGTGGAGAATAACCAGGAAGTTGAATAAATCTCATAGGAGTTGTGAGTAAGAAGATATCCCACTTTATGATATGATCCTAGGTGTGAGGATCACGTCCCTGACTACTCTCCAACGGATTGTGATGATGAAACAAGATAAGGATTGAATGATACTTCAAAGAGTTGCGGAATGACTCTTGGACTATCAAAGGTTTGCTTGCAAGGTAAGGATCAAGGATCCGAGTAACACTTAGACAAGCTTTGATCAAACAAGATTCAGAGAGAATTTTTAATAGAAAGTGTTTGATGATTTTATTCATGATTTTCGTCCACAATATATAGGCAAGAAGTCTGTACATGCACAGCTTCTTGGAAACATACAAAATACTTAAAACAAAGGCTCCCTTGAAAACATAAATAAAGACCAAGTTTTAAATCCGAAAATAGACTAGAAAATAAGAGAAATGGCATGGTTTCATCAAGAGGCTATCGTATAAGTGTTGTGTCCAAGCCTCATTAAAAACCTTCTTTGGAAAACCCAATGGGACAAAACCAAACCAAGGAAAAGAGTGCAAGTCACAACACCTCTCTTGATGAATGTCTTAGACGGCTTGAATCACAACCAGAGTAGTTGGATAAGCATACTCTAGACTGCCCTGAATAGTGTATAAGAGTTTATAGAAAGCTTGATTAAATCTGGCTTGCTTGGACCTAGTCATTGGACCAACTGGCACGTCTAGGTCTTGGTCACTTGCTTCCTCAGAATCAAACTGCTCCATGGTTCTTTCTTCAACTTCCTTAAGCTCTGGTTCAAGCTGTTCCATCTCTTTAGTTCCACTGCTTGTCAGGATCACATCATCCTCTCCCACTTGAGAAGGATTTGACCTCAAATATGTTTCTCCTGCATGATAAGGAACTAAATCAGTAACATTGAAGCTTGAACTTACATTATACTTACCTGGCAAGCCTAGTTGATAGGCATTGCTTCTGATCCATTTGGTTATCCTTTCTCTTGATGCATTACTCATTTCTGGCTCATACACTTTATCACATAATAGGTTAGCACATGAAAAATTATAATAAAGTAAGAGAAATAGTCCAAATCTGTTTTTGATCGGTTTTGGCTTGGATATTGCATCTGGAGGTACTTCTTTGATGATGATGAAGCAAGTGAAGCCTTGATGTCTCTCCTGGTTAAAGTCAGGTGGCTTGAATCGCTTGTCTTCCTCACAATTGTTGTTTCTTTTTGTATGCTTCAAAGCTTCCTTATAATCTGCACACAGCTCTTTTGACAAAAACAAGTGCATCATATCTGTGTAATCAATGATAAAAGAACTTTTAATAACATGATCACTTACCTCAGCATGCTCACCTGGTCGCCATAGATAGGATTGAGATGTTCTAAACTCAGAAAAATTTAAACAAAGCAAACACAGGATCACCCTACTTGTAGAATCCATAACTCTTTCATCTGAGAAGCTTTGGACATAATTCAAAATCGACGTGAAACCCTGATGAGTTAACTCTCCATTGCAGTCGAGTTTGTTGCTGAATTCCCTTTGGTTGTTGAGATATGATCCTCGGACTGCTCCTATGTCAAAGCTGGCGGTTAGACAGTTTTCAAGGTTTGCTTGTTGCATCTCAAACTTAGCCAAGGATTCACTATTGATACTCTGATCAGTACAGCCTCTCTTTTCACCTGTACCTTTCTCAGCTTGTTTTGGACAAGTCAAGTGTGTTATCATGTCAAAGAAAGTATTACAGACCAGAATGTCTCCAAAGCACAAAACAGTATGATTCCTCCATCTATTATGCATATCAAACAAAACATTACAGATCCAAATATCATCAAAGATCAAGTTCACACATTCAGAATCAGTGAACTTTATTTTAAATTGTGCAGCAGGTTTATCAAAGAAAGTGTTATACACAAGAATATCCTCAAAGAACAAACCTACATGCTTATATTCATTTTCAGAACACAAACAATTAAACTCGAACTGAGAGAACTTTGCAGATTTCACAAATTCAAATCTAATGTCGGATTGATGCAATTTTGGTTCCTGCAATTTCCTAGATTCTTTCAAGACATATGCATATGCAAGATAATCTTTATTGACAAGTTCATGCCTAGGAAAATTCACAACAAAACTCTTCTCTTCAGTTTTAGCAAGTAAATCACAAGGTCTTCCAAAACAGAAACCGGTTGGCTTGAAAACAGGCTCTAAAATCTTTTCATTGTGATTCATAAATTGTTCAAAACTCAAAACATGACCAGAAAAGTTTTTATTTTGGTTTTGAAAACATTTTTGATCAAAGATGATTTCTGGTTTAAATTCTTTAAAAGATTTAAACATGTTATCAAAAACAGATTTTGAAACACAAAAATCTTTTACTTTGTCAAGACCAAAACGTTTTATGTCAGCAGTACTCACTTTAACAAACATTTCAGGCATAGAATCAACCATATTAAACTCCTTACAGTGCTCTTGCAGGTCATAAGACAAGGATTCAGGAGCTGATTCTGACTGCAAGATGTTCTGCTGTTTCAACTTTTCTCCTTGTGTTGACTGCTCTGGTTCTTTTTCTGCTGAGTCTTCTTTCGCACCTTGTGACACTGAAACAAGGCTACTCGGTTTCACCGGTTTAAAGCAAGTTAGTTCATCAAAGGAAATATTGAAATTAAATTCAGACTGAGATAAGAAAAGAGAACACTCTTGTTCTGTCTTAGAATTTTCCTTCTCCATAGATGTTTCAGTTTGAACTTCTTGAACTAGTGCAGCTGAATCTGGTTCTGCATTGTTGAGTTCTGAGACAGTAGTAACTGGTTCTTGGTGCTGGATTTCAATGGTTGGAAGTGCTGTGTCGGACCTGTTGAGCTGGTTCCTCACATTCTGCATCACTTGTAACAACTCCTTTTTATCATCTTCACTGAACCATGAATGTTTAACTGATTTCTCCTTGCTGTAACAGGTTGTTGCCTTGCTAGATGTGACTTCCTTCATTGGAGATCTCAGAGAAGTGTGGCCCTTGGATGCATACTTACTCCTTAGAAACAACTTCAGACTTTCCCAAGTGGTGATAGCTGGTTCCTTGTAGAACTTGCGATCTTCTTCTTCTTGCTTCCACCACCTATAAGCGCTTCCTGTGAGTTGAGAAGTTGCATAAGCTAATCCATTCTTCTTCAGGATTCTTTTATAACACAGCCACTTGTCAATGGTTATTTCCCACTCTAGATAGTCACCTTTTCCTGAAAAAGAGTAGAGTTGAATATGATCAGCAGATTTGTATTCAGAAAAATGGTCAATTGATTTAGAGGTGAGAAAAGATTGATGTTGTCGGCTCCATGTGTTGGCTGATGGCTTGATATGTTGCTCTCCACGACCTGCATCTTCTTCTTTCAGCCATTTATCCTTGCTTGATCTGTATTGAACAGAATCTGGTGGTTTAGGCTCAAGCTCTTGATTATGCATTCTCCTTTTCTGCATATGCTTATCATGTTCCTTCTGCTGCCTTTGATTCCTGGCTTCTTGTCGAAGTGAATCAAATTTTGAGTCCATCATAGTAGACATCTGTGCCATAAAAACTTCAATCTTGAGTTTATCTATTACAACGCTCCTGTTGCCTTCTTTCCCCATGGTTCCTGACAGATTTCAAATCACAAAACCAGTAAAAGAGATCACAAAAACATGATATGACAGAAAACACAGAAATTGAGACAGATTCAAAAACTTTTTATGAAGAACCCTAATTATTTTCTCTGCAATTTCGAAATTCTAGACAGATTATTTAGCAACTTCAACACTTATTCTAAGAAGATCTGACATTAACAAACATGATTCTAAAAAGATTTAGACTTTAGAACAGATCTGAAAACAGGATATGAAAAGACTAAAAGTTGCAGAACTGGAAAAACACAACCTTTTGTTAAGATGAGAGGATGAAGAGTTGATATATTGAGAGAGGAAGAGATTTGGAGCAGACAGTAACTTTGGAGAGTTACCACAGTAACTTTAGTTTCACTGTGGTAACTAAGGTAAAAGCTTGGGAAGTTACCTTTCACCTATTTGGAGAGTGGAGCACGCCAAGGGAAGTCTGGTTAAGCAAGGATCAGTGTGGTTAAGGTCTGGTTACTGCTAGAGAGCTTTGGACAGGCTGGCACAGGCTGGAAAGTTAAAGCAAGATGCCCAAGCATGTGAGGAACCTTATTGGCTAGTTTAAATCAGGCATCTTTGACTACACATGCTTCTTATCCTTGTTAGAGTGAATGTGGACGAAAATAATGTATCTTCTCTTTATATATGCTGTAAACTCTCTCATAATTTAATTAATGAGTTTTGAGTCTTTCTCTCTCTAGTCTCTCTCTTGTTCTTAATCTTAAATCTCTTAATCTCTATTTAAATCTCCAGACCAGAATTAATCACCCTTTAATCATAAAAATATCATGGTATCAGAGCAAGGTTCTTTATAAAGGGGGGAGAGTGATTTCTTTTTCAAATTATTCTTGAGTGTTCTTGAGTGTTCTTGAGTATTTGATGAGCTAGATCTTTAAAAACTTGAGTTTGGGTCTGTTGGTGTTTCTTTTGGAGGATGAGCTTCAAGAGGGTTCCTTTAGATGTTTGATCAAGTCTGGAGAGTGATCTAGATTATTGTAAAGCCTGGCGAGTGTGATTGGAAAGTTTGGAGAAAGTTTGATTCTTTGTGGGTTGATATCTGTGATTGGTGTGTTCTTGATGGTTTGTGACTGTTATTGATGATGAAAAACGATCATAACAGGGAAAGGGAGCAGCCTAGATCAGAGACATCAAAGAATGAAGAGAAGAAAGGGAGAGAGGATAAGTGTAGTGTGTCTTTCTGGGTAAAGATAGTATTGGAGACTTGTGGGATGTGGAGTAAACAAGTAAAGGTGGGGTCTTTGAAGGAGATTACCACTGATGGGAGCAACTGTGTAAAGGAGAAGCCTTTAACAGAGATAGCTGCTGAGGGAGATCAGACAGCAAGAGAAACCAGTGAAGATCACTCTAGCCTTGGAGAAAGTACATTGCTTAAGAAGATTGAAGATGTTTATGAGAACAAGATCAATCTCAGGAGAGTGTATGAAGCCAAGGAGGGGATCTATGGAAGTAATGACCATGTAAGGAGGCTACAACACTTGTGGGATGAACTACGAGAGTTGAGAACTTGTGTGGATGGGAATACTACACCAAAGCAAGAGATGATATCAAGGCTACTGGTGAGTATGGAGGCATCATATGGATGGCTAGTGGAGATGGTTCTAAAGGGGGAACAACTTCCAGAAATGGAAAGTGAGGGCTCATGGAGGCTAACCGGGAGTAGGAGTGAGGGCTTCCGGATGAAGAGGAGAGGCAGAATGGTTGCTAAGGGGTTTAGCAACATGATAAGGAGTAGAAAGAGAGTTGTGGGAGAGTGCAACTACTCTGCATATATGGGAGAATCTATAGAGGACAGTGGGATCATGAGGAAGCTAAGGAACAAAGGAGAGGATGAGAGAGTTACAAAGGAGGAATGGGATGAGTTTGTAAAGTATGTGTATGCTTTGGCTACGACCCGGAGTCTGGGTGCTCCTGCCAAAGCATCCACATCTAACAAACGCATTCTCATTGATTCTGGAGCAAGTCATCACATGATTACTGACAGGAGCTTGCTAAGTGATATTAAGAGATCCAATGGGAGTGTGGAGATAGCTAATGGTACTAAGATTCCAATAGAAGGTGTTGGAAAGCTCCAATTGTTTGGTAAAGACTCGGATGCTTTCTATATGCCTCAGTTTGCTTCAAACTTACTATCTGTGAGGAGAGCAACAGTGGATCTTAGCTGCCAAGTAGTATTCAGACCAAATGATGTTGAGTTCCAAGACTTAAAGACTGGAAAGGTGATTGGTAGAGGAGACAGCATGAATAATCTATACCAGCTCCAATTGGAAAAGATCTCTAAGCCTTTTGATGCTTGGTGCTTGAGTAGTACTACTGAGAAGACTGATAGTACTACTTGGCATGCTAGATTGGGTCATCCTCATGCCCGGGCTATTGAGCTGATACTTCCAAATATGTCATTTAATCACTTGGAGTGTGAGGCATGCATATTAGGAAAGCATTGTAGGACAGTGTTTCCCACGTCAAAAACAACTTATGATAAGTGCTTTGATCTGGTGCACTCGGACGTATGGACTGCTCCATGCTTATCTAGAGACAGCCAGAAGTATTTTGTGACCTTCATTGATGAGAAGTCCAAGTATACCTGGTTAACTTTGCTTCCATCAAAGGACAGGGTGTTGGAGGCATTTATGAACTTCCAGGCATATGTATCTAATCAATACAATGCATCTGTGAAGATATTGAGGTCAGATAATGGAGGTGAATACATTAGTAATGCATTCAAGAGTTATCTAGCCAAGCATGGGATTGTGCATCAAACTAGCTGTCCTTATACACCACAGCAAAATGGTGTAGCTGAGAGGAAGAACAGGCACTTGATGGAGGTTGCTAGGTCTATGATGTTTCATGCAAATGTCCCAAAGAGATTTTGGGGAGATGCTGTGCAAACTGCTTGCTACCTTATCAACCGGGTTCCAACAAAGATATTGAGTGATTTGTCTCCTTTTGAAGTGTTGAATAAAAGCAAGCCTTTTATTGATCATCTACGAGTGTTTGGGTGTGTGTGCTATGTGATGACACCAGGAGAACGGAGAAACAAGCTTGAGGCAAGGAGTACTAAGGCTATGTTTATTGGATACTCTATTACTCAAAAGGGTTATAAGTGCTATGATCCTGAAGCAAGGAGGGTGATGGTATCTAGAGAAGTGAAGTTTATTGAATCAAAAGGGTATTATGGAGAAAAAGAGTGGGAAAATCTGAAGGATTTGTCTCAAGCTCCATCTGATAGAGCAACAACACTGAGAGTGATGTTGGAGAGGCTAGGGATAGGATTGTCCCAGGATCCGAAATCTGGAAGAAGAGAGTCTTCCAACCAGCCTGGAGAAGCTGGAAGAACAACTCCTCTTGATCATGAGAGGGGGAATGGAACTGAATCTCATGAACCAATGCAAAATCAAGGAGATTCAGGTCAACATGATCAAGAGGCCACACGAGAAGTAGAGAGTGGTGCTCAGCCTGTTGGGGAAGAGCAGAGAGAGTCTACTGACTCCAATGAGAATGGTACTCAGTCGAGTGAAGAGTGGGAAGGAGAATCTAGTGGATCAGTGGAGAGTCAACCAAATGAGCAAGAGCCACAAGTAGAGGAACAGGTTCAGCTGCTGAGGAGGAGCACAAGGGAAAGGAGGGATCCTTCCAACTGGGTAAACACGAGAGTGTACTACAATGCCCAGGCTGTGGAGCATCCCTCTCAAGCTATGTGTTCCTTTGCAGAGTTTCCAGATGATCACATGGCTTTTACAGTAAGTTTGGATGAGAGCTATGTTCCAAGGACCTATGAGGAAGCTGTAGCCATCAAAGAGTGGAGAGATTCAGTTGCTGATGAGTCTGGAGCTATGATTAAGAATGAGACTTGGTATGAGAGTGAGCTGCCTAAAGGGAAGAAGGCAGTAACCAGCAAATGGGTGTTTACAATTAAGTTTCACCCTGATGGAAGAATAGAGAGGCGCAAGTCTAGGCTGGTGGCAAGAGGATTTACTCAGACATATGGTGAGGACTATGTTGAGACCTTTGCACCTGTGGCTAAACTTCATACCATCAGGATTGTATTGTCTTTAGCTGTGAACCTTGAGTGGGATCTGTGGCAAATGGATGTGAAAAATGCATTTCTTCAAGGAGAGTTGGAAGATGAGGTATATATGCATCCACCACCAGGCCTTGAGCATCTAGTCAAGAAGGGTAATGTGCTGAGGTTAAGGAAAGCTATCTACGGTCTCAAGCAGTCTCCAAGGGCGTGGTACAACAAGTTGAGTACTACATTGAATGGGAGAGGATTCAGGAAGTCAGAATTGGATCATACTCTCTTTACCTTAACCACTCCATCTGGTATTGTGGTGCTGCTGGTTTATGTGGATGATATCATTATCACAGGAAGTGATAAGGAAGGAATCAAGGCTACAAAGGAGTATCTTAAGGCAAGCTTTGAGATTAAAGATTTGGGAGAAATGAAATACTTCCTTGGGATTGAGATATGCAGATCAAAGGAAGGGTTGTTTATGTCTCAAAGGAAGTATGTAATTGATCTCTTGAAGGGAGCTGATGCATATGGAGGAAAGACAGCAAAGATGCCAATGGAGGATGGTTACAAGGTTCCACGTGAGGGGGAGATTGAGGATAGCAAGCCATTCCATGATCCTAAGCTATACAGGAAGCTTGTGGGGAAGCTAATCTATCTTACCATTACAAGACCTGATGTGTGCTTTGCGGTGAATCAAGTTAGCCAGCACATGCAAGTTCCTAAGGAGCACCATTGGAGGATGGTGGAAAGGATCTTGATGTATCTGAATGGAACTACTGGTCTTGGAGTTTGGATGGGATGTAACAAGAGTACTGAGGTTGTAGGCTATTGTGATGCAGATTGGGCTGGAGACCGAGCAGACAGAAAATCAACCACAGGCTATTGTACATTCATTGGTGGTAATTTGGTCACTTGGAAGAGCAAGAAGCAGAAGGTAGTGTCTTGCTCTAGTGCTGAGGCTGAGTATAGAGCAATGCTGAAGCTTACAAATGAGCTAGTGTGGATTAAGGGGATCTTGAAACATTTGGAGATTATTCAAGCAACTCCAATGACAATGCATTGTGATAATCAAGCAGCTATCCACATTGCTTCTAACTCAGTGTTCCATGAGAGAACAAAGCATATTGAGGTTGATTGTCACAAGGTAAGGCAGATGATGATACTTGGAGTGATTCTACCATGCTATACTCGAAGTGAGGATCAGCTAGCAGATGTTTTCACAAAGGCAGCAAGGCAAAAGACAATGGAGTCCATACACATCAGGTTAGGACTCATTGATCTTTCGCCTAAGGAATAGTCTATACACTCTCCTGATCATGTGATCTCTACTCTTTCCTCATTAAGGTTTTGTCCCAATGGGTTTTCTTTAATGAGGTTTTAATGAGGGAGATCTCATGGTCATTCCAAGCTTGACTTGTTTCACATGGTCAAGCTTGAGGGGGAGTGTTAAGATGAGAGGATGAAGAGTTGATATATTGAGAGAGGAAGAGATTTGGAGCAGACAGTAACTTTGGAGAGTTACCACAGTAACTTTAGTTTCACTGTGGTAACTAAGGTAAAAGCTTGGGAAGTTACCTTTCACCTATTTGGAGAGTGGAGCACGCCAAGGGAAGTCTGGTTAAGCAAGGATCAGTGTGGTTAAGGTCTGGTTACTGCTAGAGAGCTTTGGACAGGCTGGCACAGGCTGGAAAGTTAAAGCAAGATGCCCAAGCATGTGAGGAACCTTATTGGCTAGTTTAAATCAGGCATCTTTGACTACACATGCTTCTTATCCTTGTTAGAGTGAATGTGGACGAAAATAATGTATCTTCTCTTTATATATGCTGTAAACTCTCTCATAATTTAATTAATGAGTTTTGAGTCTTTCTCTCTCTAGTCTCTCTCTTGTTCTTAATCTTAAATCTCTTAATCTCTATTTAAATCTCCAGACCAGAATTAATCACCCTTTAATCATAAAAATATCACCTTTTAATGGAGATCTGCTCTGATACCACTTGATATGATCCTAGGTGTGAGGATCACGTCCCTGACTACTCTCCAACGGATTGTGATGATGAAACAAGATGTGGATTGAATGATACTTCAAAGAGTTGCGGAATGACTCTTGGACTATCAAAGGTTTGCTTGCAAGGTAAGGATCAAGGATCCGAGTAACACTTAGACAAGCTTTGATCAAACAGATTCAGAGAGAATTTTTAATAGAAAGTGTTTGATGATTTTATTCATGATTTTCGTCCACAATATATAGGCAAGAAGTCTGTACATGCACAGCTTCTTGGAAACATACAAAATACTTAAAACAAAGGCTCCCTTGAAAACATAAATAAAGACCAAGTTTTAAATCCGAAAATAGACTAGAAAATAAGAGAAATGGCATGGTTTCATCAAGGAGGCTATCGTATATGTTTGTGTCCAAGCCTCATTAAAAAACCTTCTTTGGAAAACCCAATGGGACAAAACCAAACCAAGGAAAAGAGTGCAAGTCACAACACCTCTCTTGATGAATGTCTTAGACGGCTTGAATCACAACCAGAGTAGTTGGATAAGCACACTCTAGACTGCCCTGAATAGTGTATAAGAGTTTATAGAAAGCTTGATTAAATCTGGCTTGCTTGGACCTAGTCATTGGACCAACTGGCACGTCTAGGTCTTGGTCACTTGTTTCCTCAGAATCAAACTGCTCCATGGTTCTTTCTTCAACTTCCTTAAGCTCTGGTTCAAGCTGTTCCATCTCTTTAGTTCCACTGCTTGTCAGGATCACATCAGCAGGAAGAGTAGAAAGGGACAGGAGAGAGGTTGTCACAGCCTGCTTGAGTGAAAGTGATAGGCCAACTGCTTCTCCAAAGCAATCCATGTGACTTCTTCTTTTCAAATTCAAACCAGCCTCTCTGATTTAAATTCAAATGGGTTTCCTTGACTTCAAAGTGTTTCCCCACGTCCATATTAGCCTCCACAACTCCTTTCTTGCCTTGCAAGCTAAGTTAGGTCAAGAAGATAGCTTGGGGAGCAAGACTGCACAAAACAGAATCAAATTGGCTTTTCTTCTTGAACTCTCCTTTGATCATCAACCAGCTTCTTCTTCTGGTCATTCCTTTATTTATTTCAACATCTGGTGGTAAAGCCTCTTGCAAACTAAATCTCTTAATACTGTCTATCTTTTCTTCTCTTTGGGGTAGGGAATTGATTTCAAAAGGCTTGAACTCTGTTTGCTATTGAACTTCTGGATTCACAAACTGAAACACTTGAGAGAAACACTTGAGAGAAACACCAGTGAGGCTTCGGCTATCATATTTGTGTTCTAACCTTTTTTTTGTTGAGTCTCTTAATAGGCATCATGTCGGATGAAGAGCATGAGCGGGAGGATCATCCAAACCAGTTCAACAAAGTCCAGATGGAAGCTATGATGTCAACTCTGATGAAAGCAATAGATAACAAACTCGAATTTGAAAGAAATTCCTTTGCTACTAACAATGTATTGGGTAGTGCTTCTCAGGCTAGGAAAGCTGCTAGAGAGAAAAGGAGAGGCAAGAGAGTAGCTACTGGCTTAACTGATGATGGTATCACCTCTTCTGGAAGGAGTTCAGATGAAGTAAGATCAGTTAGAGCACCATCTCAGACCAGAACCAACCGTGCAGAGAGACACAAGCCATATGATAGTCTTGGTAACATCAAGCTCAGAGTACCAGTCTTCAGTGGTACCAGCAATCCAGACGATTACCTTGATTGGGAAAAGAAGATAGAGTTGATCTTTGAATGTCACAACTACTCAGAGTTAAAGAAGGTTAGACTTGCAGCAACTGAGTTCAATGGTTATGCTCTTCACTGGTGGGATCAGATCACTTCAACAAGAAGAAGAACCGGAGAAGCAGCAGTGTCAGGTTGGTTTGAACTCAAAACTCTCATGAGGAAACGATTTGTTCCAAGCCATTACCACAAGGATGTTCATCTGAAACTAAGGAGGCTCACTCAAGGAACTAAGAGCGTGGAGGATTACTACCAAGAGATGGAGACTCTCATGATCAAAGCTTCTGTTGTTGAGGATTCTAATGCAACTATGGCTCGGTTCCAAGCTGGTCTCAACAGAGAAATACAAGATCGATTGGAGCTGCAGGATTATGATGACATCTATGAGCTTCTTCACAAAGCTATCCTCATTGAGCAGCAACAGAAGAGAAAGAACAGCTCCAAGGGTTCATACGGCAACAACTACAGGACAACCAAGGATGAGAAAAGCCTAGCTAAACCCAAAGATGAGCCTAAGGTCTATCAGCGTGATGATAAGGGAAAAGCACCAGCAACTAGATCAAGAGATGTGAAGTGCTTCAAGTGCCATGGCATTGGTCACTATGCTAATGAATGCACTAACAAGAAGGTGATGATTCTCTTGGATAATGGAGATATTATATCTGAGGAAGAGAATGCTGATGCTTCCGAGGAAGAGTTGATAGACTATCCAGTCCGAGGACAGCTCCTGGTTACAAGAAGGTCTCTTCAGGTCCAATCCAAACCAGAAGACATTGATCAAAGGGAGAATCTCTTTCACACTCGTTGTACTGTTTATGATAAAGTTTGCAGCTTGATTATAGATGGTGGAAGTTGTACTAACGTGGCTAGTGAATCTCTTGTAGCAAAGCTTGGGCTAAAAACAGGGAAGCATCCTAGACCTTACCCACTTCAATGGCTTAATGAGGGAGGCGAGCTGAAGGTCACTGAGCAAGTTATGGTTCCTATAACCATTGGGAGGTACCAAGATGAGATAGTGTGTGATGTACTACCCATGGATTCCAGTCATATCCTCTTAGGCAGGCCTTGGCAGTATGATAAGAAAGCTATCCATGATGGGTTTACAAATCGCCACTCCTTCACTCACAGGGATAAAAAGATTGTGCTTGCACCTTTGTCACCTCAAGAAGTACATGAAGATCAGCTACAACTAAGGCTCAGGCGACAAGAAGCCAAGGAGAACTCATCTGAATCAAAGAAAGGAACTAATCCTTTGGCCAAAAACAGTGAGATCAGGAAAGCTTTGATTCTCCAACAACCTTTGCTTTTGTTTATCTTTAAAGGTTCACTACTAACTTCTTCTAACCGTGCTCCGGAGCTTCCGAAAGGGTTTGAGTTTATCTTGCAGGAATATGGAGATGTCTTTCCAGGAGAAAGTCCAGCTAGCTTGCCACCTTTCAGAGGGATTGAACACCAAATAGATCTGGTTCCAGGCGCTTCTCTTCCAAATAGACCAGCCTATAGAACCAACCCAGACGAAACCAAGGAGTTACAAAGGCAGGTTGATGAGCTGATGGCTAAAGGACACATTAGAGAAAGCATGAGCCCTTGTGCCGTGCCTGTACTACTGGTGCCAAAGAAGGATGGAAGCTGGCGCATGTGTGTTGACTGCAGAGCCATCAACAATATCACTGTAAAGTACAGACATCCTATCCCTAGACTTGATGATATGCTTGATGAATTGCATGGGTCTTGCATTTTCTCTAAGATAGATTTAAAGAGTGGATATCATCAGATTAGGATGAGAGAAGGAGATGAATGGAAAACTGCTTTTAAAACAAAACATGGATTGTATGAGTGGCTTGTTATGCCTTTTGGTTTAACTAATGCTCCTAGCACCTTCATGAGACTGATGAATCATGTTTTGAGAGCCTTCATAGGACACTTTGTGGTAGTTTATTTCGATGACATCTTGATCTATAGCAAAAGTTTGTCTGAGCATACTGAACATTTGAGGATTGTTTTAGAAGTGCTTAGGAAAGAATCTCTCTTTGCTAATCTTGATAAATGTACTTTTGGAGCAGATCACCTTGTGTTTTTAGGCTTTGTTGTTTCAGCTCAAGGGATCAGGGTGGATGAAGAGAAAGTGAAAGCCATCCGAGATTGGCCAGTTCCTAAGAGTGTGAGTGAAGTCCGGAGCTTTCATGGACTAGCTGGGTTCTACAGAAGGTTTGTCAGAGACTTCAGCACTATTGCAGCACCCCTCACTGAAGTTATCAAAAAGAATGTGGGGTTCAGATGGGAAGAAGCACAAGAAGAAGCTTTTCAGAACCTAAAAGGGAAGTTGACTGAAGCACCTTTACTTGCACTCCCTGATTTTTCTAAGACTTTTGAAATTGAATGTGATGCTTCTGGTATAGGTATTGGAGCAGTGCTGATGCAAGAGAAGAAACCCATTGCCTATTTTAGTGAAAAGCTTGGAGGTGCTATGCTGAACTATCCGACTTATGATAAGGAGCTTTATGCATTGATCAGGGCTTTGGAGACATGGCAGCACTACTTGTGGCCAAAAGAGTTTGTGATCCACACTGATCATGAATCACTCAAGCACCTAAAGGGACAACACAAGCTGAATAAGAGGCACGCCAAGTGGGTAGAATTTCTTGAAACCTTTCCTTATGTTATCCACTACAAGCAAGGTAAAGAGAATGTTGTTGCTGATGCACTTTCAAGAAGGTATACTTTGCTTGCTTCCATGGAAACTAAGTTGTTAGGCTTTGATCAAGTAAAATCTTACTATGCTGATGATCCTGATTTCAAAGAACACTTTAAGGATAGTGAGAAACATGCTAGTGGCAAATTCTATCAAGCTGATGGTTTCTTATTCTTTGAAAATCGATTGTGCTTGCCTAATTGTTCTTTGCGAGAGCTCTATGTTAGGGAATCACATGGTGGAGGTCTGATGGGGCATTTTGGTGTTGCTAAGACCTATGCTATTCTAAAGGAGCACTTCTACTGGCCAAACATGAAGAGAGATGTCGAGAAGATATGCAGTAGATGTGTCATTTGTACTCAAGCTAAGGCTAAAGCTCGGCCTCAAGGTTTGTACACTCCACTTCCCATCCCTGATGCACCTTGGGTAGACATATCAATGGATTTTGTGTTAGGATTGCCTAGGACTAAGAGAGGCAGGGACTCGATTTTTGTGGTGGTAGATAGGTTCTCTAAAATGGCTCACTTCATTGCTTGCCACAAAACTGATAATGCTCTTCACATTGCTGATTTGTTCTTTAAAGAAGTGGTTAGACTTCATGGCATGCCTAGGAGTATTGTTTCTGATAGAGATACCAAGTTCTTGAGTTATTTCTGGAAAACTCTTTGGTCTAAGCTAGGAACTAAGCTGATGTTTTCTACTACTTGTCACCCACAAACTGATGGGCAAACTGAAGTAGTTAATAGGACCTTGGCTACTCTCTTGCGTGCTGTGATTAAAAAGAATATTAAGACTTGGGAAGATTGTTTGCCTCATGTTGAGTTTGCTTATAATCACTCTGTCCACCGAGCTACTAAGTTCTCACCTTTTCAGATAGTTTATGGGTTTAATCCTTTGACTCCTCTTGATTTGTTACCTATACCATACAAAGAGCAGATTAATCTTGATGGAAAGGCCAAGGCCGAGTTTGTTGTTTCTTTTCATGAGCAGGTTAAGAAGAATATTGAGGAGAGGACCAAAGAGTATGCAAGATTCGCCAACAAGGGCAGACGAGAGCTCATACTAGAACCAGGAGACTTGGTGACAATCCACTTGAGAAAAGAAAGGTTTCCTGAGGAAAGAAAGTCCAAACTCTTGCCAAGAACAGATGGACCATTTGAAGTACTGGAAAGGATCAATAACAACGCCTACAAGATCGATCTTCAAGGGAAGTATGCTATTAGTAATACTTTTAATGTTGCTGATCTAATTCCTTTTTGTGCTGATCATTTAGATTTGAGGACAAATCCTTTCAAAGGAGGAGGGGATGATGCAAACCTGACTGAACCAGAGCTCAACTTGGCGCATGAGGAGCTGATTCAGCTAAGTGATACCGAGGAGGAGACAGAGGAGCTGAATGATACTGAAGAAGAAGCAGCTGAGCTAAGTGTTGCTGCAAAGGGGACAGGAACTCTTTCAGCTCAAACCAAAACCAACTTCGATCAAGACCATCTTGCTATCTCAGGCCCGGTTACAAGATCTCAAACCAAGAAATTAAAGAAAACCATCTCAGCCTTGGTTCAGTTCAAACCAGAACCAATCTCGACAACAAACCAAGTCAAGGAGATGTTTAATTACTCAGTCTTCAAGACAGCCTAGTTTTCCTAATTTCTTCTAAGTTTTTACACAATTCTTGTTGCAAGTTTCAACAAGTCTTTGACTAGTTTCTTCTACAAAAACCTTGTCGACATTTGAGTATGATTCATTCACTTTTCAAATAAAAATCTTTCCTTTGTTCTTGTGAATCCTTTGTTCAGTTTCTGAACACTGTTTGCCTAGAAGTTGATTCTCTGCACGGCTTTTGCCTTAGATCATTGTTTGTGGGCGTGATACTCACGATCTCTGGCGCATCTACACAAGTGTTTGATCTCTTCCATCGATCTC